>NC_057813.1:533074737-533192982 GCF_018294505.1 Triticum aestivum | reverse complement strand
AAACGGGTTAGTCCATCCACAGGAGTGATCATTTAACCGGACTTAGCACTCATGCGATTCACCGGAGTCTCTGTCATCAAAGCTGACAATTGATTAGGATAAGAAGGAACGAAACTTGACATGGAAGAGATGATTTGGAGGAATATATGACTCTGCAGAGTTTGTACAAAATTTTTCCCACAGTCAACGGATTTCCGTAGTCACGAAGGACTAGTTCCGTTTACGGTATTTCAGAAGAAAACACAGCTAACCGGTACACACCCATCCTACCTCTCGATGCTAGGAATCACCCTAGTCATCGTCCAAGAAAAACTTTTGAGACGGGGAGATCACAATCTCGAATAGCATGGGATCAAATTTATATACGCGTGCTCTAAGGGGTGCCCCCCTCTCGGTCCCAACCGGAAACACCCATGCCCACTGACCGGATGACTGGCTTTAATCCAGGGCCATGGAACCATCATCACGGCCTCTCCTCTTTGGTGTGTACCATGAAAGCGGTTTGGAACTTACTAAACCATATTCCTTGCGGAAAACATGTGGTAGTACAAGGAAGAAAATGATAGGTACTGGACCGATATGGTTTGACACTGAAGTCACATAGTATGGCGTAAGACTGGCATGCTACAACACTGCCGTCGTACCCATCCTCATGCCAACTCATGGCCATTCATATTCACATTCATCCACGTATGGATCATCGAACTCACTTACCTCATTATCACATAAAATAACGTTCATCGGTATACTCACCGGCATGCCATGAAACTAACTAAATGCAAAACATGCCAAGACACTCATCATATCAAAAGTTCAAACATGCTTGCCTGGTTCAGAGTAGTCGGAGCCTAGCTCGGTGAAGTTCGCGGCTCCGTCACCTCCTTCGGTATCTACATTTTAAAGAAAATATATGCGCTAATGTAAATACCAAGGAGAGCACAGAAGGTAAACCAAATATTTTTCAAATAAATCTGATAAAAAACTAGACAAAATTTTAAAGAGAACAGAAAAAGAATCAATCAAAAATACTTTTCTGATTAAAAGTTATAAGGGTTTTTTCCAGGGACTTATCTGTAATGAAACAGAAGATTTCCAGGGGCTAATTTATAAAAGCAGAAAACGCTTCGGTAGCGATTACGCCAGCCCGAAGAGAAAACGTATTTGGCAGAAGGCGTTTTCAGATAACGCTTCGTTTAGAAAGGACAGAGAGGCTGACAGCGGGTCCCACTTGTCATGTTTAAATTTCAAATGGGAGGGACGAGGCTCGTCGGCGCCCGAGAGCTGCTGTGGTCGCCGGCGGCGATCCACGGCGAGGCATGGGGATCAGAGGTTACCAATGTGCTCACCGTGTCCTTCCGCAACGGTGGGTGGTGGTGTTGGTCGCCGGTGAGCAGCACGTCGACGGCGGTCTCAACTCCGGCGGACGGTGGTTCGGGCGTGGATGGAGCTCGTCGGAGAGGGCTGCAAAGATTAAATTGAGGTGGGGGTTAGACTACTGGGTGCAAGAGAGGGCTACGGACGAGGTTTGGGCGCCGGAGGTGGCCTCACCGAAGTGAATCGAGCTGGAGGCCGAGGCGGGGCGAGGCGGCCGGAGCTGGGGGAGGAGACCTCCTCGAGGTCCCCCTAGTGGCCTGGCGGGGTGTTGGTGAGTAGTGGAGGTGCTGCGTGCACGAGAGTGAGCTCGGGACCCCTTTATATAGGCGGTCCGAGGCGGTTGCCCTGAACGAGGATCACCGGCGAGTGATTACGGTGGCGCAGTGCTCGGTCGGGGTGGTTAGGGGGTCGAGCATCATCACGGAGGTCCAACGGGTCCGTTTTGGTGTTGAACTGGCCGGGGTTTGGGTGTCAAGGGCGAGCTCGACGGAACGGTGATGGTGCGGGCCCGTCGGCGGCGGAGAGCGCGTTCCGTGCTTGCCGGCCACGGTGGCTGTGCTACGGGCGTGCGCTGGCGTGCATGAGGCCACGCGGAGAGCCAGGGAGCGATGGGCGGCGCGGAACGGCGTTCTGCCATGGTGTGCCTCCTGTCGGCCGCCACGGGAGGTCCCGACGCCGCAGAAGACGCCGGCGAGGGCGAGCCAGCGTGCTACCGACGCTAGGAAGGCTCCACGCACGCGTGTGCAGCTTCGGACAAGAGGAAGAGGCGGCGAGGAACGTGCCAAGGGCACTGTGGCCGCGTGACTGAAACTGACGGACTGAAGATGACACTAAAAACTGAATTTTCTGAACTATGAGCAGTAACAGTGCCCACAAGGTGTTCGACCGAATGAAATTGGCCTCTGGTGATTTTTCCTTGAGCTGATTTTTGGTGGAGTGGCTTCTCCTTGCTCAAATAGGCTGCCTGAATTTTGGTGGAATTTTTGGAGGAGTGTAGATATGAATTTCACCAAATTTGGCAAATCTGGTCCAAACTTGCAGAGACTGAATTTTGAAAAATTTGAAAAGAGGAGGAGTGGATCAAGATGGTTCTGGGTTGTGGGTTCAAAGGACAATCTAGGAGAGTTGGTTTGAGGTCAAAACTCAAATGCAATAGGGCACTTGCTTTGAAAATCTCTCAGGCTCCAAATAATTTTCAGAATTGAATTGAGGGAAAAATAATTGGAATAAAAATCCAAAACCAGTTTGGATTAGTTGGGACAAAGAATTTAGGTTGATCACAAGTTGTAGGGGAGGTTTTGGAGGGGTTTTACCACATGGGCAAGAATGCCAAGTCATGGTGGTTCCAAGATATGAAAATCCCAAATTTCATGGAGTTTCTTTTTAAAAGAAAAATATTAAACTCCCAAAAATAATTTTGAGAGAGAACCAACAAAGAAGAAGTTTCAAAAGGTCAAACACCAAAGTTTGAAGCCAGAATAAAAACCTTGCCAAAGAAAAGAAAGTTTCTTAAGAGGAAGGTTTTCTGGAAAATTTTAAATGGCCTCTTTTCAAAAACCACAAAGTTTTTGCTGAAAACCAAAGTAAAAAAATTTGGGAGTGTCACAACCCACCCACTGGGGGTTCTGGGTGTAATGAACTCGGGCCGTGGGCCTTTGAATATTTATGTGTAAATGTCATGAATGTTTCCACTCTTGCTTTTCGGTTTTTGGACCGATTTCTTGCGCTTTTCCTTTCTCAAGCCCCTCCCCCCCGCGAGTCAGACGTCCAAGGCTCCAGTCCATTACAAGGAGTTCGGTTCTTCGAGAGGAGCGTGCAGTACTTTGGGTTTTTCAAAACGTTGAGCGCGAGCGAAACACCCACTAGGCCGGCTGGCGGCAACCCGCCGGAGCCGGTTGGTGAGCAGCCGGTCGTGCGGCTGTTTACTCTTATTTTCTGAGCGACGGGCTGGGTTGGTCGACCCGATAGCCTTTGACTTTGCATTTGAAGCGTGAAGGAGCTCTGACCTGTTGTGCTTGCCAGCCGACAGCCGAAGCCGGGTCTGTGGCCTAGGGCGAAGTTGGGGACCGCGGCGTCCTTAGCGCATCAGGAATGACCAAGTAAGGCGGCGGGGTGGCGATCAAGCCGGCCAGCCCCCGAGCCCCCGGGTCGAGCGAGTCCGACCGGTGGCCGGGTTCAGGAGCATGGTGATGCAAAAAAAAGTAGGGACACAATAAGTTTGTCGACAAAAGCGGCGGCTCCTTATCCGCCAGCGTGGCTAGGAATGGTGCGGTGGAGAGCATGCACTCGAGGTCTCGGAAGGCCTCGTCCGCCTGGTCATTCTATTCGAACGACTTTGTCTTCTTCATCGGCTGGTACAGGGGTAGCGCCCTCTCGCCCAGCCGGCTAAAAAACCGGCTGACCGAGGCCAAGCAGCCGGTGAACTTTTGGACATACCGCAGCCGAGCTAGCTCGCGCATGCGCTCGATGGCCTTGATCTTCTCTGGGTTCGCCTCAATACCGCGTTTCGAGACGAGGAAGACGAGTAGCTTTCCGGCTGGGACGCCGAAAACGCATTTTTCCGGGTTAAGCTTGACCTTGTATTCGCGGAGGTTGGAGATGTTTCCTTCAAGTCGTCGAGGAGCATGAGGTGCTACTTGCTCTTCACCATGATGTTGTCCACGTAAACATGGATATTGCGACCGAGTTGCGGTAGCAGACATTTCTACATGCAGCGCTGGAAGGTGGAGTCGGCATTCTTCAAGCCGAACGACATGGTGATGTAGCAATACGCCCCAAAGTACTGGATTGCTTGGACTTCATGGACGCCCTCGCAGCTGTTCCGGAGCTCGGTCCAGCGTGTGAGGTACTCGCGACCGGTCTTCGTAGGCCCTTGTACGCACATGGCGAGCTGGGTAGGGCAGCCGAGTCGCTTGTAGGTCCCCGTGAAGTTGCATATGAAGGCTTGCTCGAAATCGATCCACGTGTTGCCGCTGCCCATCGGTAGACTGTTCAACCAAGTGCGGGCTGACCCCTGGAGCATGAGCGATGCATAGCGCATGACGAGTCGGCGATTGGCACTGGTGATGCCGATGGCGGTGGTGAAGTCGATGAGCCAATCTTCCGGCTTCATGGTCCTGTTGTACTTGGGGGTGTCGCGGGGAAGCATGAACCCTTTGGGAAAGGGCTCTTCCAGATGCGTGGACCAAAGCACACCGGACCGATAGCGCCGCTATCCTCCACCTCCAGGGAGTGAGCGAGCTGGTCGAGGCGGTGGCAAGTGTCGGCGTCGTCAATGGCGCGCGGGCCGAGTCGATTAGCAACCAGGCCACAGGGGGCCGGGTCGGTTGGAGCCGGATGCCGGCCATGCTGGCCGGGTCCGCGCTGGATCTCCGGGATGGGCTCGTCGCCCAAACCGCCAGCGGCCATGGCGGCCGGGTCGCGCCGAGTTCGGGCTTGGCCGGAGTGTGCCTCGTCGGGTGGCGAGGACGCTGTGTGCTGAAGTTCGTCGGGTCCGGTGACGCGGGCGGAGCCGGACCCGACCAGCTTGGCAAGCTAGTTGAGGCGGTCCTGCTGGGCATTGGCCGCGTTGAGGAGGTCGCGCATCCGCCTGATGCGCTCTTTCAGTTCTTCGCTCGTAAGCTGATCCAGGTCGACTGCGGCTGCCTTGGCAGCGCACATGTTCTTCGCTGGGGTCTCGTAGACGGTCGGGACGGTGCCGAGAGCCTGGCCGATTGCTCCTCCCCGGCATGCACGTTGGCGACGCGGCTCGGCTCGGCCGCGGCAAGCGTGAATCCATAGGAGGCATTGCGCTCCAGCTGAGCAGAATCTAGGCGACACTGGGTGGCGGTGAGCATCTCGGTCAGCTCCAGCATCTGCTGGCGCCTTTCCTCGAGTTGGGCTCGGGCCTCAGCGAAGTTGGTGGCATCGATGTCAGAGCCGATGGGGACACGGAGGCTCTGCATTGCGACGCATAACAGATTGGACGGCTCGGTCCGATCCGCTGCGGCCCTGGCTTCGGCAGCCTTCCTTGTCTTGCTCGATGGCGTCGTCGCCGGTGACAAAGACCTCCACGTGGACGTCCATTGCCCCAGCGGAAATGCCACCGCCGAGGGAGAGGGGGGAGTCGGAGTAGCTGAGTACCTCGCTGGGGTACTCGTCGGCCGCGGGCGCATTAGAGATGCGCAGCACGGTGAAGGAGGCGGCGAGTGCGTCGACAATGTTGTTCATCAGCACGACGGACTCGTCAGAGTAGGAGACGGGCCCCGTCTGAAGCATGCTCTCGGCCAGCTCCTCGAGCTGCCCCACGGTGGGCGCCAACTGTCCTGGTGGGTGCACGGCAGATGCCATGGGATGGCTAAAGAGAGGAGGAGGCTCGAGGGCACTGGTGGGCTCCAGAGGCGGGGTTGGCATGAGCGAGCGCGGGACGCAAGACATACCCAGGTTCGGGGCTCTCCGGAGAGATAACACCCCTAGTCCTGCCGAGTGTAGTTTGATGTGCGGCAGTACAAGGTTGCTCCTAGAGCTGTATGGATGGGGAAGGAAGGCTGGCCAAGGCTTAGGCTGCTCCTTCTCCCCGGGCGGATGCTACTGTTTGGTGGCTAGTTCCTCTATGCTTTCCTGCTTTCCCCCTTTTCATGCGTGGGCTCCTGGGGGGTTTTATAGGCCAACCCCCCAGGGATACAATGGTAATGTTACAAGTTGGTGGGTCCAGGACGTCAGCATCCGGGGACCCGGGCTGGGGCTCGCTGGGGGCCTGTGGTTCGCTGGGTTCCCCTAGGTGCGGACCTCGCGTGCCTAGGGGGACCATGCGCCGTCTTGTCGATCGTCAGGGCATGTCCGAGTCGAGTCGTGTACAATGGCGCTCTGTCAGGTCGCCGCTTGCTGTGTCAGCGGTGATGATGGGGGCACTGTAGCCACACCGGCCCTGGTCAGCGGGTAGATGAGGGGCACTATTGCCATGCTCCGGCTGACTAGAGGCATAAGCGGGGCACTGTTGGCTTGGTCATCAGCGGCTGAAGAGTCGTCCCATCGTACGGCCTGGATGGGACGGGAGCTAACCTGTGGCTGGGTTGCGGAACACGCCATAGGTGAAGATGGCTTATTGAGGAAGCCTTGGTTGCGCTGGGTTTGGCTGTCTTGTGCTAGTTGTTGAGGCCGAGTCGATGTGTCTAGCCAGGTCAGAGAGTTTGGCCGGATTGTGGGGTTTGGCCGGGTCTAGCGACCCAGCCAAGCGTGTGCCGGCTTGAGGGGCGACGTCGGCCCCGTTGTTTTTGAAAAGGACCCAGGTTCTGTTGCCTGCCCGGGGTTCATCCCCCCCGACAACATGAATGTTCAGATTCGAAAGATTCAAGATAAAATTTTAATATTGACATAAAAATAATAATACGTCAAGCATACTAACAAAGCAATTATGTCTTCTCAAAATAACATGGCCAAAGAAAGTTCATCCCTACAAAATCATATAGTTTGGCTATGCTCCATCTTCGTCACACAAAATATCCAAATCATGCACAACCTCGGTTTCAGCCAAGCAATTGTTACATGCTTTAGCCTTTTCAAACTTTTTCAACTTTCACGCAATACATGAGCGTGAGCCATGGATATAACACTATAGGTGGAATAGAGTATGATGATGGGGGTTGTGTGGAGAAAAAAAGGAGAAAGTCTCACACTGACGCGGCTAATCAATGGGCTAGGGAGATGCCCATCAATTGATGTCAATGCAAGGAGTAGGGATTGCCATGCAACGGATGCACTAGAGCTATAAATGTATGAAAGCTCAACAAAAGAAACTAAGTGGGTGTGCATCCAACTTGATTTCTCATGAAGACCTAGGGCATTTGAGGAAGCCCATTGTTGGAATATACAAGCCAAGTTCTATAATGAAAAATTCCCACTAGTATATGAAAGTGACAAAATAAGAGACTCTTTATCATAAAGATCATGGTGCTACTTTGAAGCACAAGTGTGGAAAAAGGATAGTATTATTGTCCCCCTTTTTTCGTTTTCTTTTTGGGCCTTCCTTTTTTTGGCCTTTCTCTTTTTTTATTTGGATTTTTTTATTGGCCTTTTTTTCAAGGGACAATGCTCTAATAATGATGATCATCACACTTCTATTTATTTCCAACTCAATGATTACAACTCGATACTAGAACAAAATATGACTCTATATGAATGCCTCCAAAATACTAGAACAAAATATGACTCTATATGAAACCCGAGATGGGCAATGAATCAAGAGTGACATGTATGAAAAATTATGCATGGTGGCTTTGCCACAAATACGATGTCAACTACATGATCATGCAAAGCAATATGACAATGATGAAACATGTCATAATAAATGAAACGGTGGAAAGTTGCATGGCAATATATCTCGGAATGGCTATGGAAATGCCATAATAGGTAGGTATGGTGGCTGTTTTGAGGAAGATATAAGGAGGTTTATGTGTGACAGAGCATATCATATCACGGGGTTTGGATGCACCGGTGAAGTTTGCACCAACTCTCAAGGTGAGAAAGTCTAATGCACGGTACCGAAGAGGCTAGCAATGATGGAAATGTGAGAGTGCGTATAATCCATGGACTCAATATTAGTCATAAAGAACTCACATACTTAATGCAAAAATCAACAATTCATCAAAACCAAACACTACACGCATGCTCCTAAGGGAAGGGTTGGTAGGAGTTAACTGTCGCGCGATCCCGACCTCCACACAAAGGATGACAATCAAAGAAATACCTCATGCTTCAAATTTGTTACACAACGGGTACCATACGTGCATGCTACGGGACTTGCAAACTCCAACATAAGTATTTCTCAGATTCACAATTACTCAACTAGCATGACTCTAATATCACCATCCTCATGTCTCAAAACAATCATCGAGTATCAAACTTCTCATAGTATTCAATGCACTTTATATGATAGTTTTTATTATACCTAACTTGGATGCCCATCATATTAGGACTAGTTTTATAACCAAAGCAAATTACCATGCTGTTCTAAAAGACTCTCAAAATAATATAAGTGAAGCATGAGAGATCAATTATTTCTACAAAATAAAACCACCACCCTATAAAGATATAAGTGAAGCACTAGAGCAAAAATATCTAGCTCAAAAGATATAAGTGAAGTACATAGAGTATTCTAATAAATTCCGATTCATGTGCGTCTCTCCAAAAGGTGTGTACATAAAGTATGATTGTGGTAAACTAAAAAGCAAAGACTCAAATCATACAAGACGCTCCAAGCAAAACACATATCATGTGGTGAATAAAAATATAGCATCAAGTAAAGTTACTGATGGACGAAGACGAAACAGGGGATGCCCCCCGTGGCATCCCCAAGCTTAGGCTTTTGGTTGTCCTTGAATTTTACCTTGGGGTGCCTTGGGCATCCCCAATCTTAGGCTCTTGCCACTCCTTATTCCATAATCCATCAAATCTTTACCCAAAACTTGAAAACTTCACAATACAAAACTCAACAGAAAATCTCATGAGCTCCGTTAGTACAAGAAAACAAACCACCACTTTAAGGTACTGTAATGAACTCATTATTTATTTATATTGGTGTTAAACCTACTGTATTCCAACTTCTCTATGGTTCATACCCCCCGATACTAGCCATAGATTCATCAAAATAAGCAAACAACACACGAAAAACAGAATTTGTCAAAAACAGAACAGTGTGTAGAAATCTGTAACTTTCGAATACTTTTGGAACTCCAAAAATTCTACCAAATTAGGAAGTTCTAGGTAATTTGTCTATTAATCTTTTACAAAAAGAATCAACTTAAAAGCACGTTTCTGTGATTTATTAAAATTATTCTGTTGCACGCAAAAGTTTCTATTTTTCAGCAAGATCAAGTTAACTATCACCGTAGGTTATCCTAAAGGTTTTACTTGGCACAAAAAATAATTAAAACATAAAACCACATCTAACAAGAGGCTATATGAATTATTTATTACTAAACAGGAACAAAAATAAAATTGGGTTGCCTCCCAAAAAATGCTATCGTTTAACGCCCCTAGCTAGGCATTGAGATTTCAATGATGCTCACATCAAAGACAAGAATTAAAGCACAAAGAGAGCATCATAAAACACATCTAAGTATAACATACTTCATATGCATAGGAATCTTATAATCAAACAAATTATCGTAGCAACCAAAAATTAGCATATGCAAGGAAGAAGAAATAGACGATAGCAATCTCAACATAATGAGAGGTAATTTAGTAACATGAAAATTTCTACAACCATATTTTCCTCTCTCATAATAGTTGCATGTATATCATAAGAAAATTCAACAAGATAGCTATCAAAAAACATATTCTGAACACGATCCACATGCATGCAAAGTTGACACTCTTCCAAAATAGTGGGATCAATATTAACTAAAGTCATGACGTCTCCAAACCCACTTTTATCAAAAATATCATAAGATTGAACATACTCCAAATATGTGGGATCTAAAGTTGACACTCTTCCAAACCCACTTTCAATATTATTGCAAACACTATTATCAATCTCATATTCATCATGGGGCTTAAATAAATTTTCAAGAGCATAAGAAGATTCACCCCAATCATGATCGTTGCAACAAGTAGTAGACATAGCAAAACTAGCATCCCCAAGCTTAAGATTTTGCATATTATTTGCACAATTGACGTCAAGAGAATTTATAATCACATCATTGCAATCATGCTTTCATCAAAGGAACTATCTAGTATGGGCGCAATAGCAACGATCTCAAGTTTTCATAGCAATATTTAAGTATGTCGGAATTTTCAGATTTGTAGAGAGTAATATCATACTTTTCAATCAAAGAAGCAACTTCATGAGCACCCTTAAAAACGACAAATTCTTCAATTTGTTTGATATCATAGTAACTATAAACACCCTTTCCATAAGAAGATAAGATTTCATTATCATTAAACTCACATAGGTAGGGAAGGTGTTTTTAGGGTTCTTAGAGCAACAAGTAAAATCATAAATTTCACAAAGATTCCAAGCATAGCATAACAAACCATTTATTTGATACCATAAGAGCTTCCCCTTTTCAGACAAACAATGACGCACAAAATGAGCATGCTCATCTAAAGATTTCCCATCAACTAGGCTAGTTGGGTTTTCAGCACGAGCACATAAGGATCGAAGATGATCCAAGTAGAACACTTTAAGTGGATCCAAATCAATAGACTTTTAGCAAGCAAAGATGCAAGTAAATAAAAGGCACATGGGAGCACTAGCAAAAATACATACAAGAAGAAGGCGAAGAAAAGGCAACGGTGAAGTGGTGGAGAGGAAAATGAGAGGCAAATGGCAAATAATATAATGCGAGGGATAAGAGTTTGCGATGGGTACTTGGTATGTCTTGACTTGTGCGTAGACCTCCCCGGGAACGGCGCCAGAAATCCTTCTTGCTACCTCTTGAGCATGCGTTGGTTTTCCCTTGAAGAGGAAAGGGTGATGCAACAAAGCATCGTAAGTATTTCCCTCACTTTTTGAGAACCAAGGTATCGATCCAGTAGGAGGCTACACGCAAATCCCTCGTACCTACACAAACAAATAAGAACCTTGCAACCAACGCGATAAAGGGGTTGTCAATCCCTTCACGGCCACTTGCAAAAGTGAGATCTGATAGAGATAATAAATATTTTTGGTATTTTTATGATATAGATTGGAAAGTAAAGATTGCAAAATAAAATAGATCGGAAACTTATATGATGGAAAATAGACCCGGGGGGCATAGGTTTCACTAGTGACTTCTCTCAAGAAAGCATAAGTAGTACGGTGGGCGAACAAATTACTGTCGAGCAATTGATAGAAAAGTGCATAGTTATGAGAATATCTAGGCATGATCATGTATATAGGCATCACGTCCGCGACAAGTAGATCGAAACGATTCTACATCTACTACTATTACTCCACACATCGACCGCTATCCAGCATGCATCTAGAGTATTAAGTTCATAAGAACAGAGTAACGCATTAGGCAAGATGACATGATGTAGAGGGATAAACTCAAGCAATATGATATAAACCCCATCTTTTTATCCTCGATGGCAACAATACAATACACGCCTTGCTGCCCCTGCTGTCACTGGGAAAGGACACCGCAAGATTGAACCCAAAGCTAAGCACTTCTCCCATTGCAAGAAAGATCAGTCTAGTAGGACAAACCAAACTGATAATTCGAATAGACTTGCAAAGATAACAAATCATACATAAAAGAATTCAGAGGAGATTCAAATATTGTTCATAGATAATCTTGATCATTGTGTCTACTATGCAACCTTCTTCTTGTAGACGTTGTTGGGCCTCCAAGTGCAAATGTTTGTAGGACAGCAGCAAATTTCCCTCAAGTGGATGACCTAAGGTTTATCAATCTGTGGGAGGCGTAGGATGAATGTAGTCTCTCTCAAACAACCCTGCAACCAAATAACAAAGAGTCTCTTGTGTCCCCAACACACCCAATACAATGGTAAATTGTATAGGTGCACTAGTTTGGCGCCGAGATGGTGATACAAGTGCAATATGGATGATAGATATAGGTTTTTGTGATCTGAAATTATAAAAACAGCAAGGTAACTAACGATAAAAGTGAGCACAAACGGTATTGCAATGCTAGGAAACAAGGCCTAAGGTTCATACTTTCACTAGTGCAAGTTCTCTAAACAACAATAACATAGTTAGATCATATAACAATCCCTCAACATGCAACAAGAGTCACTCCAAAGTCACTAATAGCGGAGAACAAACGAAGAGATTATTGTAGGGTACGAAACCACCTCAAAGTTATCCTTTCTTATCGATCTATTCAAGAGTCCATAGTAAAATAACACAAAGCTATTCTTTCCGTTCGATCTATCATAGAGTTCGTACTAGAATAACACCTTAAGACACAAATCAACCAAAACCCTAATGTCACCTAGATACTCCAATGTCACCTCAAGTATCCGTGGGCATGATTATACGATATGCATCACACAATCTCAGATTCATCTATTCAACCAACACAAAGTACTTCAAAGAGTGCCCCAAAGTTTCTACCGAAGAGTCAAGACTAAAACGTGTGCCAACCCCTATGCAAAAGTTCACAAGGATGGAACTCACAAGTTGATCACCAAAACATACATCAAGTGGATCACGTGAATATCCCATTGGCACCACACATAAGCACATGTAAGACATACATCAAGTGTTCTCAAATCCTTAAAGACTCAATCCGATAAGATAACTTCAAAGGGAAAACTCAATCCATTACAAGAGAGTAGAGGGGGAGAAACATCATAAGATACAACTATAATAGCAAAGCTCGCGATACATCAAGATCGTGCCAAATCAAGAACACAAGAGAGAGAGAGAGAGAGAGAGAGAGAGATCAAACACATAGCTACTGGTACATACCCTCAGCCCCGAGGGTGAATTACTCCCTCCTCATCATGGAGAGCGCCGGGATGATGAAGATGTCCACCAGTGAGGGATCCCCTCTCCAATAGGGTGCCGGAACGGGCTCCCGAGAGGTTTTTGGTGGCTACAGAGGCTTGCGGCAGCGGAACTCCCGATCTATTGTGCTCCTGGATGTTTTCGGGATATATGGACATATATAGGCGAAAGAAGTCGGCCAGGGGAGCCACGAGGGGCCCACAAGGGTGGGGGCGCGCCCAGGGGGTAGGGCGCGCCCTGGACCCTTGTGGCCACCTCGAAGCTTCCCTGACGTCTACTCCAAGTCTCCTGGATTGCTTCCGTTCCAAAAATAACTCTCCCGAAGGTTTCATTCCGTTTGTGCTCCGTTTGATATTCCTTTTCTTCGAAACACTGAAATAGGCAAAAAATAGCAATATGGGCTGGGCCTTCGGTTAATAGGTTAGTCCCAAAAATAATATAAAAGTGTATAATAAAGCCCATTAAACATCCAAAATAGGTAATATAATAGCATGGAACAATCAAAAATTATAGATACGTTGGAGACGTATCAAGCATCCCCAAGCTTAATTCCTGCTCGTCCTCGAGTAGGTAAATGATAAAAACAAAATAATTGATGTGGAATGCTACCTAGCATATTTCTCAATGTAATTTTCTTTATTGTGGCATGAATGTTCAGATCCAAATGATTCAAAATAAAAGTTCATATTGACATAAAAATAGTAATACTTCAAGCATACTAACAAGTAATCATATCTTATCAAAATACATAGCCAAAGAAAGCTTATCCCTACCAAATCATATAGTTAGGCTATGCTTCATTTTCTTCACACAAAATACTCCCATCATGCACAACCCCGGTTTCAGCCAAGCAATTGGTTCATAATTTTTAACGCGCTTCAGCTTTTTTCAACTCTCACGCAATATAAGCCATGGATATAGCACTATGGGTGGAATAGAATATGATGATGGAGGTTGTGTGGAGAAGACAAAAAAAGGAGAAAGTCTCATATTGACGAGGCTAATCAACGGGCTATGGAGATGCCCACCGATTGATGTCAACATGAGGAGTAGGGATTGCCATACAACGGATGCACTAGAGCTATAAATGTATGAAAGCTCAACAAAAGAAACTAAGTGGGTGTGCATCCAACTTGCTTGCTCACGAAGACCTAGGGCATTTTGAGGAAGCCCATCATTGGAATATACAAGCCAAGTTCTATAATCAAAAATTCCCACTAGTATATGAAAGTGACAACATAGGAGACTCTCTATCATGAAGATCATGGTGCTACTTTGAAGCACAAGTGTGGAAAAAGGATAGTAACATTGTCCCTTCTCTCTTTTTCTCTCATTTGTTTATTTTTATTTTGGTGGGCTTCTTTGGCCTCTTTTTTATTTGGGCTTCTTTGGCCTTTTTTATTTTTCATAAAGTCCGGAGTCTCATCCCGACTTGTGGGGGAATCATAGTCTCCATCATCCTTTCCTCACTTGGGACGATGCTCTAATAATGAAGATCATCACACTTTTATTTACTTTACAACTCAAGAATTACAACTCAATACTTAGCACAAAATATGCACTACAAAAAAAATACACTTCCGTGATGATACGTGTTTGTCATAGTAGGTCGCGTTTTTTGTCATGCATGTACATCCATGACGATTTTATTGAAAGAATCAAGATAGTCATACATGTGCTGTCGTAGAAGTGTTCCATGACATTACCAAAATTATCATCACGGAAGTGTCCACTTCCATGACGATAAAACGCGCGTCACAGAAGTGCTTTCGTCAAGGGTGACCGACACGTGGCATCCACCGTAATGGAACACCATTAAGCTATCAGGTTGGGTTTTGGATCCGATAACCCGTTAACAACCCGGACCAATGGAACATTTCCACGTGTAAAATTCTGATTGGCCGAAGGGAACACCTGTCAGCTTGTCTGTGGGCCAGATGTCGCCCGTCCATTGGAGGAGACATGCCTATGATACGTCGACACGTGGCTGGGCCCAACAAAGGCCCATATAGGTTAAAAAGGCCGGCCCAGTCAAAGGCCCGTAGTACTTAATCAGGTACTAGTGGGCCAGCCCAATAACGGCCTGCTTAATAAAGGCACATTTACGGTCTGAAGCTAGATCTGGCCCGTTAATTGTTCGGCCAAAATTTGGGCCCATTTATGGCCCGAAGCCAGATATGGCCCGTTAATTGTTCGCCCAATAATTGGGCCCATTTGCGGCCCGAAGCTAGATCTGGCCAGTTAATTGTTCGCCGAATATTTGGGCCCAACTATGGCCCATTGACTTTCAGCCTGTTAGAGGCATGATGTAGACATGGGCCCATTTCAGCCCGGTGTGACTTTCGGCCTGTTTGAGGCCTGATGTAGACATGGGCCCATTTCAGCCCGGTGTGACTTTCGGCCTGGGAATGGCCTGTGCTGCCCATGGGCCATATATGGTCCGACGGGACATGAGGCCCACTAACGGCCCGTGCTAAAGGTGGCAATAGTTAAGCCCAACATGACTTTGGGCCTGTTAAAAGCCTGTCGCGTAATTCGGCCCATTGATGCATGTACTAAGATTTCGGCCTCTTAAAGGCCCACGATATCAGTGGGCCAACTAAGGCCCAAGATATGTTTTGGCCTGGTAACGGCCCGTGTGCTAACTGGGCCCAAAAAGGCCCGGTCTACATTTCAGCCTGCTGAAGGCCCGTCGACGACTAGTGAAAATTGAGGCCCAACATGCATTTTGGCCTCCTAAAGGCCCGTGGGTTCATCTTGGCCGTAACAGGCCAGTACAATATTCAGCCTGTTAATGGCCCAACACTACCTGGGCCAAACTAAGCGCTGAGTCGACAAAAGGCCCAACTAAAATATAGGCCGGTGTAAGTTTGGGCCTGTCGCAATGTGTGAAGGCCCTAATCATTCGGGCCCAAGAAAGACGCAGGACGGCCCAATTGTGTCTTGCTAAAAACCAGGCCCGTTAGAGTCAAATGTTTTGGCCCGGTCGACTACATCTGATTTTTTTCCATATAGCGAATGATGGCAGTAACTGGTAGGAATTAAGAACAAACCTACTCTATACAATAAAGAAATTACAGCATAGTAACTAATAATACACCTACACTATATAATAAAGGATTTAAGGTATATTACATCCACTTGGCATCGAAGTTCGCCACCAGTGATCATAAAGCGCAACGAAGAAGCAGACTACAAAAATTAGGCACCATTGCAGCGTAACAAAATAATACTGAACCGAGACCACTTCCAAGAAAGTTCAAGAAAGGTTAGCCTTGCAGGGGAACTGCTGTGCAAGCTGATGAGCAAGGCTGTGAGACCGGCCTAGCATGTCGGTCATAGCTTCAAGGTGTAGCTGTTTAGCGATGAGGTTCTCATTGGTGTTCTCCACAATCTTTCTTAGAGTTAGGACTTCAAGTCGAAGTTGAGTTGCAGAATGCCTTTTTGCTAGAACTTGGGACTGAAGAAGTCGAACTGATTCAGACAACGAATTCTGTGAGCTTGTCTGACTGCTAGTCTCAAGTAATTTGAACACTGCATCAAGACAAGACTTTGGGGTTGTATCGCTATGTTCAAGATGTTTTGCCTTCTTTGCTGCAATATATGTTGGGTTTGTCTCACAGCCTTCAGCAGACTTGTGCATGCCATCAGGCATATCACCCTAAAACAAAGCAGAGAGATGACAGGTTTTGCACGTGTATAAACAAAGATGATAACTGTGCTGTCAATTCCATCCAATTTCAAATTAGAAAATAAAGAGTAAGTTCGAAATATCAATAGCACAATTTGGCATTGTTCATAATGCGGGGAGCTTCACCACACTACTAGATTACCATGTCAACATAACAAGCATAGATGAAGGGCAAAGAAAATCATTGTATCTATTTTGGATAATGTGCATGGCATGTTGTTCATATCATCAACCACATCAGTAAGATAAAACAGGAGATGACAAGGTGCAAACGTGGGCTGCTTCACCACACACTGGATTATAGATCCACAAAAACAAGCATACATATAGGGAGTATTAAGTAATGTGCATGGTATGAATAAGGAATTTGGTTTTACAAGTAAAACTTAGAACCTACGGTTCTTGCGAACATGCATTTTGGTAGAAACAACAAACTAAACAGCAGTAAACGATAGGGAGTATGAGCAAATTAAACAGCAGTTGAGGATAAAGGCTTTAGAAGGGCTGACTTACATTAACAATTAACACCGGCTTTATAATGCCCTTCTCCATGTCAAGGGAAGGATAACTCAAGAGTTTCAGCACAAAATCTTCTTCATAAGCATTGCCTGTACTCTACATTTTGTAGAGAGTAATTATAGATATGATAATACTGGCAGGGATAGAGGATAATGAAGATAAGATGCAGATTGATGCTACATAATCAACTACCAATCCTTGGAAGTACAAGCGTTACAGGACAAAATGTACTGACAAGAGCAATGGGCTACACTTCTGCACTGGCATTGTCTGTATTCTACTTGTTGGTAAGATTAATTATAGATCTGATCTTTTTTAGTAAATGGTGGGCGGGAGAGATAAGATGCAGAATGCTACACCATGAACCAATCCCTCTTCCCATAATACAAGAGTGTTTTGAATACTTATGTACTATACAAAACATTCTTATATTATGGGACGGAGGGAGTAGCTGTTAATGTAAGTACAGTGATTGACCATGTTCAGTCCTTACAAGAGGACTGCAGAGCTAAACCTCTTCAAAAACATTGGGTTGATTCTAAATTTATGTAAGAGTCCATACAGATCTTATAATGTCCACCAAATGGACAATTACAAGGCTAACATGTGCAGTGATGCTACATAATCAAAAACTATGAAAGTAAGTATGGTCATACAGGGAAAAAGGTACTCACAAGAGCAATGCAGTGTGCAGTATAGTTGCGAGATTCTGTGGTCCCTTGAGAATGAATGTTCTTTTGCTAACAGTTTTCGTACAAGTGAGACATTAAGGCAAATGCAGAAATGTAGTTCAAATTGTGATGTGATATCATAGACAGTACATTAAGCTGCAGCCAATACCAATGTGTAACAAGATTATTCCAGTCACCGTCGGATAAATGTAGCACCGGAGACTTTATAGAAATTTTGTCCAGAGGCTTGCCATCGAAGTGCGCTTGCCTCAGGTAGGAATGATACTTCATCAACGAGTGCTTGAAAAGTGCAACCAACCCTTGCTCGTCTTCACAATCCAGTTTGCTCCTCGCCTATTTAAAAGAATGAAGTCTTGTGTCTTCTGTCAGTAGAAACATATGCAGTAATGACCATGAATAACATTAGTACATTACTTACGCGTAAGTTGCGGAGGAAGACTGGAAATTGTTCTGTGTCTGCAGTATAATCTTTCCATGAAGGAAAGATGCGCACAAAGTTTCTGACAACAGCATAAGCTTCGTCTTCTAAACTGGGAAGAAATGGAACATGGGTCCTATTTGCTGCAATTGGGGCTCTCTCTGGTTCGAAAAGGGATTTGGCAACTGGATTTGGTGTACTCTTTGCTAGAATGGGGTTTTGCATCGTAGAGCTGGTGCTATGTCAACTGGCATAATCATACTATTTGCTGTAGTTGGGGTCTGCTGAGTTGGGGCATCAGAAATGACCAGTGTAGTAGGGCTAGAGTCTGCTAGAGTTGGGGTGTTTTGTGGGTCAGGTGATATTGCAACTACACCTCATGGGCTATTTGATTTATCAGGTGCCACTACCTTCTCCAAATATTTCGCTTGTGCTCCTCCACGATCAGCAATCGCCCTCTTCCTTTTGAACGTCTGATACACAAGAACAACATTTGAATGGATAAATATGGTATGATGACAAATGGAATATGTACTGAAAATGGATAGGCAGGGCGTATTCACATACACGATGTGTAAACTAAGCTAATGGCAGTTCAACAAAGTAGAAGCAATGCAAAGCATCAGTTGCAAGATATGTGCGAGCAATGTAACCTTGGAAAGTTAGAGCAAGTACCTTGATGGGTGAATAAGATAGGGCGTCTTCCTCTGACTCCTCCACTAGGGAGCTACATTGACTTAGGTCTCCCTCTAGCTCAGAATCACTGTCAGGATCATATTCTGAGCATGAATCTGTAGGTGGAGAGTGTTTGCATTGCATTGCATCCAGACTTGATTTCAGTCCCTTAATGCCAAGTTTGATAGCCATGGCATTGTTCTGCTTTATTCTTTTCATGTGCGCAAGCTCATAATCATTATGATGCTGTTCAGAATCTGAGATTCATGAAAACATAAAAAGTAGTCGGATTATCTATGGAATGCATTGCGGATTCAACTCGAAGAGTGTCTCCCTATAAACACCTGCATATGCAAAGTTCACCTCCCCAACCATGCTCACCAGACCACACACAGAAATACAAACCCCTTATATCTCTATAACAGGTAGGCACACATTTCAAAACTGAAGTAGGAACATTAGAATCATATGAAATTCATATTTGAACAAATAAACTAAGTAATTATGAGTGGCATAATGTTTAGCTTCAAGGGTGGAGTGTTGGTAGTGCGACACAAAGCAAGTAGGAAGATTGTATTCCATGTAAAAGATTGAAACCTATGTAAAAGCGGGAAATGACACTTTCTTTCTATACAATGCAGTGTTCGTTGCCCACACATGATGGAAGAGATCACATAGATAAATACTATTCACTCATGTCTACGGTTCCAGTATTTAGAAACAGGGTGGTCCACCCTAAAAGAATATTGACAACAAATATGACAAGGCAAGCATAGATGTAGTGAATCAATCATTTACTTGTGAGCTTACTAGGACAAGTATGCAGAATTGTAACTGCAGTAAGAGGCCGTCAAAAATCTGAATGAAGAAGTTTGTCTAGCACTTATTGTTTGCGACTAATCAACATGAATAATTGGATATTATATCAAATGAGTAAGAAAGACAAGTAAAATTGTCAACAAACCTGGCTTGCAGTAGTAATCTGGGTCAATGTCACTACGACCAACAATCCAAAATGACTAGTGTCTGTTCCGAGGGCCGGAATTTTGAAAACCCTATGAACTTTAGAGGTACTAAAGATTATCGAAATACATCTGAACCAGTAAGTGTAGGTAGTAGTGAGCACACAACAAACACTAATGACAGTCCTGCCTAATGAGTAATGAATCAATTATAAAATGGGTGATGAGGATTGGCTGCTGAGTGTTGAGGACGTATCTCAAGATAAATCGGGTTGGCTTGGTGGGAGCTTGTCAGGACCCCGACTCAATGCCACATCGATCTAGCATGTAACACCTCATATCACTTTGCGGCCTCACGCACGGTATCCCCACGGGTGTCGCCTTACCTTTGCCCGGGACCGTTTGCGCCTTTTGGCACACAAATATGATGGTGTCGCTAGCATCCATATGATAAAGAGCCTGGGCTGACATGGCTAGTCGTAAACCCAAAGTGGCACTAACTTACAGGGACAGGCATCCATGACCCAACATCGAACGTGTCGGTCATCATCGAGTGAATCCAGGCTGTAGCACTGGGCTAACAGGACTCCGGTGAACCGGGCTGTAGCGGGCTAACAGGACTCCGGTATTCATCGCGTGACATTTCCCCGAAGGGACAGACACAGGAACGAAGAAGGACACATGCCGGCCAGCCTAAGTGTTCCGGAGCAGTAGCAAGCTACCAGGGCTCAGTGGAAGCACTAGGAGACATTTCCCGGTAAGAGAGGCTACTAAGGATAAACAACTAGATAGTTAGATCCCACACATAGCAATACACATTACACGTACGCATAACATGCAAGTATGTGCTGTACAACATGGCATCACAGCATAACTCAACAACTCATATAGATAAGGCTCAAAGAGCCATCATAGCATTTATTACAAACAGGGGTCACATGACCCAACATTCAGAGCAATCAAGCAACAAACGGAAGCATTACATGTCTGAGTACAGACATCTATAAATGAAAAAGGCTGAAAGCCTGACTATGTACAACGTCCGATCAAGATCGTAGCCGAGGTACAAGCTACTCGTCGAAGTCCATGAGAACACTAGTAAGACCGAAGTTTCCGCTACAAAAACATAAATAAAGCAACATGAGTACAAAGGTACTCAGCAAGACTTACATCAGATCCTATCATACATGCATTTGTATCAAGAGGGTAATGTGGAGTTTAGTTGCAGCAAGCCAGCTTTGACTCAGTGGCTATCCTGTTCTACGACTACCAGAAACTCTTGAGGTGATATGGCGCACACAAGTCCACTAATCACCACACAATACACTACTATGGATTCATCCCCGTCTCCCTACGAGAAGGCCATCCATAGCACTCACACTTGTCTTGAGCATTTTAGAGTATCCACTTCAAGTTGTCTATGTACCATGTAAGCATCCAAGAAGTCCATAACCGTGGACCCGGCTATTCGAATAGATCATGTTAACCCTGCAGGGGTGTACTTCTTCACACACGCTCTCGCCACTTACCGCCATGTACACGTCATGTATCTCGGCAACCTTCAAGCGGAAGCCTGGCGAGGGTGTCGGCCACGACCTGACTAACCACACAAGACTCTAGCCCAGGTTTATCGCCTATTCGGGTTCCATCCGTAAGGAGATCCGGCCGGGGTGTCGCTCACGGCCCCAAACGATGTGAGCAGGGTTCCCAAGCCCACCATCCGGGTGCCACTTGGTACACCGTGCCACCTGTGCCTAGTCTGTCCCAAGCCCACCCTGCCGGGTGCCACTTGGTAGAAAAATAGCACTACCTACAAACACCAGAAACTAGTTGCGACTCCTGGACAGAGATCAAGTTGGTTAATAAGCCGAGAGGGGTCGAGTTACCGGAACCCAATGTGTGGTAGTATCGAGTCATTGGACAACATACATAGAACTCAGTGCTTAAGGACGGTTCCAGTGAGACAACCCACCATGTACTCCTACATGGCCTCTCACCGCTACCTTTACCAAATCGTGTTCACACACTTCACTCTCAGCATCGGAACATATCATAACACTCCAATTCATTCCCAATGAATCAGACCTGACACAACTCTAGGCAATAGCAGGCATAGCATGGTAGGAACACAACATGGCTCAATCAACTCCTACACATGCTAGTGGGTTTCAACTATTTACTGTGGCAATGACAGGTCATGCAGAGGAATGGGTTCAACTACCGCAGCACAAAGTAGCAGATGAATCGTTGTTGTCCTAATGCAATAACTGAGAGCAGGGCGAGAGAGTAGGATTTTATCGGAATGAACAAGGGGGTTTGCTTGCCTGGTAGATCAACAAGGGAGGCACTGCTTCATAGACAGGCACTCTGGAACGGACTCCGGAGCAGGACCTATCGAGAAGGAACGGTGTCGGCAATCAATACACAAACATATGCAACAATATGATGCATGAACATGGCATGAAGATGTGATGCTGTTTGAGCTAATGCAACTAGTACTCATTTGGTTTGAAGTCCATTTGAACCATAAGCTCAAATGCAATTCTAAATTAAGTCTCTTAATATGCCATAATGTGTTTACTCATATTCAGCATGTATAAGTTGGTTTGTCATGCATGAAACTAGTACAGATGGAAAGGTTGCATTTTTCTGATAATTTTTCATATATAAATTATTTCAATCTGAGCTACGGTTGAATTTCTATGAATTTTTGAAGTTTAAATTATTTTCTGGAATTTCCTGAATTAAAATAATTCCAGAAAATAAATAATTGCGTCAGCATTGAGTAAGCATGACGTCAGCAAGTCAACTGCGGCTGACTGGGTCAAACCTGACGTGTGGGGTCCACACGTCAGTGTCATAGTTAGTTAACAGGGGGTTATTTGCTTAATTAAAGGATTAGGGGGGGTCGGGGCCCACTGGTCAGTGTTAGTGGCTAATTAGGTTTAGTTAATATTTAACTAAAATTAGCAGGGCCTGGCCCCACTAGTCAGCGACCCTGGGGGGTCAAACCCCAGGTCAAACAAGTCAAACCCGCCGGCGGTTAGTCGCCGGCGAGATCCGCGGCGTACTTGTGCCCCGGGTTTCCTCTGTGGTGCTCCAAATGGCGCGCGGCTAGGCGCGTTGGAGAGCCAGCTCGATGGCGCGTCGGGCGGTGGCCGTGGCTGGGCCTGGGGTGGCCGGAGTCGACGGCGGCGAGCTCGGCTGCGGCTGCCGGAGTTCGGTCGTGCACGAGAGCGCGTTTGGAGCGCGAAAACGGGAGAAGCAAAGCACTAGGGATGCTCTACGTGGCCCTACGAGCTTGTTGGACTCGCCGGGGTGACCAAATGGTCACCGGAGCTGCGTCGACGGCGAGCTCGGCGGCGGCGAAGGTTCGGCCATGGTGGGAACGACAGCCAGAGGGCGAGCGCGACCAGGGAAGAGAGGGGAGAAGAAGCAGGGCTCACAGAGGACTTGCAGGCTGCTCGTTGTGGCCGGGGACGCGCTGGAGACGACGAGGCGGCGATGGCGATCTGCGGCGGCCGGAGGTGAAGACGATGGCGATGGCGGCGTTCCAGGGCGTCCGGCGCCGTGCGTCTCGTCGAGGAGGCGTAGCCCACAGTGGCGGAGCGCGTGGACACGACGGAGGGACGAGGGGGAGGCGGTGGCCGCGGCAACGGCGAACGGCGGCGATGACAGCGTTCGGTGCGTGCGAGAGAGGGTGACAGAGGAGAGGACGAGGGCGAGGGAGAGTGCGAGAGAGGTCGGGGTAGCTGCGTGGCGTCTCCGGGGCATCCAGACGAGGAGGGGAGAGGGCAGGCAGGCAGAGAGGGAGGTGGCGTGGCGCGGCGGAGCGCGCGCGCGTCGGGCACGCGCCCGTCCTCCTGTCGGGGAGGAAGACGACAGAGGAGGGGGCCAGGTGGGCTGGGCTGGCCAGCTGGGCCGGCCAGGCCGCACAGTGCTGGGCCAGCACAGGAGCTAAGCGCCAGGTAAGTATCCCTTTTTATTTCTTTTTCTATTTTTCTGACATATGTTTTGATTTAATTAAAATACTAAATCATTTTATTACCTTATGCCAATTTTTGCAGGAGCTAACTATATTATTCCAGAGCTCCTTAATAAATGGCATAGTTTTTGGACCATATTTTATATATATAACAATATATATCCAAGGCAAATAATTATCGGATTAATCCAAATGGCCAAAATTAAATATCCATGAGCTCCTAAAATATTTGTTTGAATTTTACCTCTGACCAATATTTTCAGAGAGCAACATGAACATTTCCTTGGACCTTTTTGGAACAATTTTTATTTGGGTCATTTTCAGAGATGATTCTGAGGGTTTCACAAATCCTCATTTCAAAATTAAATGGAATTTAAACATGATGCACAAATGACTAGCTAGTCTAGGTCATACCAGACTAGGGATGTGACAACTCGCCCCCACTTGAAAGAATCTCGTCCCGAGATTCAGGGGTCGACGGAAAGAAAGCGGGGTACTCCAGTCGAAGACGATCTTCTCGCTCCCAAGTAGCTTCTCTCTCGGAATGATGAGACCACTGAACTTTGAGAAACTTGATGTTCTGACGTCGAGTGACACGCTCTGCTTGATCAAGAATGCGAACCGGGTACTCTCGGTATGTGAGGTTATCTTGGAGATCAAGCGTTTCGTGGTCCACTCCGCGGATGGGATCCGAGAAGCAACGCCTGAGTTGAGAGACGTGGAAGACATCATGAACTCGAGAAAGATGTGGGGGTAGTTCCAACTGGTAGGCAACCTCTCCTCGTTTAGCGAGAATGCGAAAGGGACCAATGTAACGAGGAGCCAACTTGCCCTTGATACCGAAACGATGGGTACCCTTCAAGGGAGTAACCCGAAGGTAAGCTTTGTCGCCAACTTCATAAGTCATATCCTTATGATGACGATCATACTGGCTCTTTTGACGAGACTGGGCTGTTTTCAAATTCTCACGAATGATGCGAACTTGCTCTTCTGCCTCCTGGATCATGTCCGGTCCAAAGAATTGTCTTTCACCGGTTTCTGACCAGTTCAAAGGTGTTCGACATCTTCGTCCATAGAGAACTCAAAAGGAGCTTTCTTGAGACTGGATTGATAGCTATTGTTATAAGCAAACTCGGCAAAAGGAAGACATTTCTCCCAATCCATACCGAATGAGATAACGCAAGCTCTAAGCATGTCTTCGAGAATTTGGTTGACCCGTTCCACCTGACCACTCGACTGAGGGTGGAAAGCGGTACTGAAGGAAAGATGGGTTCCCATGGCAGTTTGGAAACTCTCCCAGAAATGAGAAGTGAAAAGACTGCCACGGTCTGAATTGATCTCTAGTGGAACACCATGAAGTGACACTATTCGAGAAATATATAAGTCAGCGAGCTGACTAGCAGTGATACTCTCTCGAACAGGTAGGAAGTGAGCCACTTTGGAAGACGATCAATGACTACGAAGATAGCATTATTCCCTCTCTTGGTCCTGGGAAAGCCGGTGATGAAGTCCATACCAACTTTATCCCATTTCCATTCAGGAATAGCTAAAGGCTGAAGGGTGCCAGCAGGTCTTTGATGCTCTGCCTTAACGCGACGACAAACGTCACATTTAGCAATGAACTCAGCGATTTCTCTCTTCATCCTAGTCCACCAGAACCTCTGGCGTAGGTCCTGATACATCTTAGTACTACCGGGATGAATCGTGAGAGGAGATTCATGCGCCTCCTTAAGAATCAATTGTCGCAGATGTTGCTTCTTGGGGACCACCAGGCGGTTCCCGAAGAAAACAACACCTCGATCATCTATAGAGAAACTACCAGCAACACCTTTGGCAATGTTTCTCTTGATCCGGGTAATCCCCGTATCATGCTTCTGGGCTTCTATGATAAGATCCACAAGGGTAGGTTTCGCCACCAAGGTAGAAAGGAATCCGTGAGGAGCAATGTGAAGGTTAAGCTTACAGAATTCCTCATGGAGAAGTGGTTGGCCTTGCTGCAACATGAGATTGTTGCAATAGGATTTACGGCTTAGCACATCAGCCATGACATTGGCTTTGCCTGGGGTGTAGGTAATCCCTAGATCATAATCTGTGATTAACTCCAACCAACGTCTTTGCCTAAGGTTCAGATCCGGTTGGGTGAAGATATACTTGAGACTCTGGTGATCGGTGTAGATCTCGCAACGTTTACCAAGGAGGTAATGTCGCCAGGTCTTGAGTGCATAGACTACGGCTGCAAGCTCTAGATCATGTGTAGGATAATTATCCTCATGTGGATGCAACTGTCGAGATGCATAGGCAATCACATGACGATCCTGCATAAGAATGCAACCTAGTCCCTGTCGTGAGGCGTCACAATAGATAACAAAGTCCTTTGTGAAATCCGGTGGCACAAGTATGGGAGCAGAAGTCAGGCGTCTTTTCAGTTCCTGAAAACTGTACTCACACTGTGGGGACCACTCAAACTTTTTATCTTTCTTGAGAAGTTCCGTGAGGGGTTTGGCTACTTTGGAGAAATTTTCAACAAAGCGGCGACAATAGCTGGCTAGACCAAGGAAACTCCTAACTTGTTTAACGGTCTCAGGTGGAGTCCAATCGAGAACGGCCTTGACTCTCTCGGGATTGACAGCAATGCCCTTACCAGAAATTACGTGGCCTAGGTAGGTCACTTCTGGCAACCAAAATTCACACTTGGAGAACTTGGCATAAAGGCGGTGCTCTCTGAGTTTTTCTAACACAAGTCTAAGATGTTCGGCATGCTCTTCCTCGTTCTTCGAGTAAATAAGAATATCATCGAGGTAAACCACGATGAACTTATCTAAGTACTCCATGAAGATCGAGTTCATCAAGCGGGAGAATGTGGCTGGGGCGTTGGTTAGGCCAAAGGACATGACGGTGTACTCGTACTGGCCATAACGAGTGACAAAAGCTGTCTTGGGAATGTCCCCGTTTCTGATCTTGATTTGGTGGTAGCCTAACCTCAAATCCATCTTGGAGAAGACTGAGGATCCAGCGAGCTGATCATACAGGTCGTTGATCCTGGGGAGCGGATATTTGTTCTTTATCGTGACCAAATTAACGGGACGATAATCTACAACCATCCGGTCCGTACCATCCTTCTTCTTGACGAAGAGGACGGGGCAAGCCCAAGGAGAAGAACTAGGACGGATGAAACCCTTTTGCAAGGACTCATCAAGTTGTTTCTTAAGCTCGGCTAGTTCTAAGGGTGCCATCTTGTAAGGTCTCCTAGAGATTGGAGCTGTTCCTGGGATAAGATCTATGACGAACTCTACATCTCTGTCAGGTGGAACACCTGGCAGTTCCTCTGGAAAGACATCCGGAAAGTCACGGACTACCGGGATATCTTCAAGGTCTGGAAGAGGGCTGGCATTAAGAGAATAGAGCTGACGCTTTGCAACTCTAGTGGAGACAGTGACTATCTTGCCAGATGGGTGTGTAAGCTGAACAGATCTTGTGTAACAATCAATCTTGGCATGATGAGCTGTCATCCAGTCCATACCCAAGATGATATTAATATCTGAGGACTTGAGGGCTACAAGTGATGCAAGGAATACAAGTCTGTCAACAAGGATTTCATTACCATGGCTAATTCTGGTGGTCTGCCATCTAGACCCTGGGGTTTGGATTTCAAGCGGAGTTGGCATATCACAAAATGACATGTCGTGCAAACGAGCATAGCCTTCAGAAATGAAGGAGTGAGATGCTCCAGTATCGAATAGAACTGATGCTGGGTGACAATTGACAAGAAGTGTACCAAGAATGACATCCGGATCATCATGAGCGTCTTTAGCTGAGACGTGATGCACACGTCCATGTTCAGTGGGGGCTTACTTGACACTGATCATCTTGCGTGATGGCTTAACACAACCAACGGTCTTCTCGGGCTGGGGTGGAGCATAACTAGTCTGAGAGCAGTCACGTGCATAGTGTCCTGGCTTCCCGCATGTGAAGCAAGTCCCTGAGGTTGGACGTGGACCCGCACTGACAAGCGGTCTACCAATAGGCCTGGGTGGAACATATGACTGAGCTGGGGGAGGCACCACATAGGATGGCTTCGGTGCATATCCGGAAGGAAGAGCAGAGTTTGGAACCCAAATCCGGCGCTTCTGAGAACTAGAACCGGAAGAAGATCCCAAATCACGGGCGTGCTTACGAGACTCCTCGTAAGTGAGCTGAGCTGTCTCTGCATTGATGGCCTTGTTCACAAGGGCTTGGAATGTATCACAATGATGCAGGTGGAGATCACGACGCAACTTGGGGTTGAGACCCTTCCGGAACCTAGCCTGCTTCTTGGCGTCCGTGGACACTTCTTCTGTGGCATAGCGAGCGAGGTTCTCAAACTCTCTACTATAAGCATCAACAGCCATCTTACTCTGGGTGAAACTACAGAACTCTTCTCTCTTGCGATCGATGAGGGCTTCAGGAATGTGATGCTCGCGAAAAGCCTCAGTGAAATCTCTCCAGGTAGGATTCTGGCCAGCTGGAAGCATAGCCTCATAGTTCTGCCACCAAAGACTAGCAGGACCTTCCAGGTGGTATGTGGCATAAGTGACCTTGTCATCTTCAGCTACGCTCGCGGAACGCAGCTTATGAGTGATGCTACGGAGCCAGTCATCTGCATCGAGTGGCTCGATGGAATGATGAAAGGTAGGTGGGTGCAAGCGAATGAAGTCATGAATGGTCGCAGACTTATTGGACTGATGTGCGGTGTTCTCCTCGATACGTGCCAACAAACGGTTAGACTCACGCTTGTTCCTCTCCATTTCTAACATGAACTCTGTCAACGAAGGCGGGTCGGGAGGATCCTCATCCCTACCATCTCCATGGTTCTGGCTACGAACAATAGAACTTGATGACATCCTGAGAAACGAAACCAGGGACGGAGTCAGCATCAACTATAGACTGTAGAATGTAGGACAAGGAATTAGTATCTCTCGAACTCCTAGGGAAATTCCGGCAGCATAACGGCAGTAAAATGCTCAGAATGAGACATCCTACTAAAAATGGGGTGGTAACATACTCATCAGCATTACTCAAGGTTCTGAGATCATACTAAACAGACTACACCGGAAATACTCAAAACTGGGGTATGACTCTGATCAACCAATCCTATGGGACTACGGAGTAGTAACACGTGATCCTGATAGACGGAAGAGAAAGCCTAGTTCCTTAACCCCGTAGGAAAGATAGGACGACTCAGATCAGAAGGCCATGAGGTAAAGGAGTAAAAGGAGCCTTACGTTCCTTCCCACAATCAATTCCCTTACATAACTAAAGAATTTCTAGACTCAACTTCGACCAGTTTGGCTTGGTAATCCTACAGGCAGTCAGGCTCTGATACCAAGGCTGTCAGGACCCCGACTCAATGCCACATCGATCTAGCATGTAACACCTCATATCACTTTGCGGCCTCACGCACGGTATCCCCACGGGTGTCGCCTTACCTTTGCCCGGGACCGTTTGCGCCTTTTGGCACACGTATATGACAGTGTCGCTAGCATCCATATGATAAGGAGCCCGGGCTGACATGGCTAGTCGTAAACCCAAAGTGGCACTAACTTACAGGGACAGGCATCCATGACCCAGCATCGAACGTGTCGGTCATCAGCGAGTGAATCCAGGCTGTAGCACTGGGCTAACAGGACTCCGGTGAACCGGGCTGTAGCGGGCTAACAGGACTCCGGTATTCATCGCGTGACATTTCCCCGAAGGGACAGACACAGGAACGAAGAAGGACACATGCCGGCCAGCCTAAGTGTTCCGGAGCAGTAGCAAGCTACCAGGGCTCAGTGGAAGCACTAGGAGACATTTCCCGGTAAGAGAGACTACTAAGGATAAACAACTAGATAGTCAGATCCCACACATAGCAATACACATTACACGTACGCATAACATGCAAGTATGTGCTGTACAACATGGCATCACAGCATAACTCAACAACTCATATAGATAAAGGCTCAGAAGAGCCATCATAGCATTTATTACAAACAGGGGTCACATGACCCAACATTCAGAGCAATCAAGCAACAAACGGAAGCATTACATGTCTGAGTACAGACATCTATAAATGAAAAAGGCTGAAAGCCTGACTATCTACAACGTCCGATCAAGATCGTAGCTGAGGTACAAGCTACTTGTCGAAGTCCATGAGAACACTAGTAAGACCGAAGTCTCCGCTGCAAAAACATAAATAAAGCAACATGAGTACAAAGGTACTCAGCAAGACTTACATCAGATCCTATCATACATGCATTTGTATCAAGAGAGTAATGTGGAGTTTAGTTGCAGCAAGCCAGCTTTGACTCTGTGGCTAACCTGTTCTACGACTACCAGAACTTCTTTGAGGTGATATGGCGCACACGAGTCCACTAATCACCACACAATACACTACTATGGATTCATCCCCGTCTCCCTACGAGAAGGCCATCCATAGCACTCACACTTGTCTTGAGCATTTTATAGTATCCACTTCAAGTTGTCTATGTACCATGTAAGCATCCAAGAAGTCCATAACCGCGGACCCGGCTATTCGAATAGATCATGTTAACCCTGCAGGGGTGTACTTCTTCACACACGCTCTCGCCACTTACCGCCATGTACACGTCATGTATCTCGGCAACCTTCAAGCGGAAGCCTGGCGAGGGTGTCGGCCACGACCTGACTAACCACACAAGACTCTAGTCCAGGTTTATCGCCTATTCGGGTTCCATCCGTAAGGAGATCCGGCCGGGGTGTCGCTCACGGCCCCAAACGATGTGAGCAGGGTTCCCAAGCCCACCATCCGGGTGCCACTTGGTACACCGTGCCACCTGTGCCTAGTCTGTCCCAAGCCCACCCTGCCGGGTGCCACTTGGTAGAAAAATAGCACTACCTACAAACACCAGAAACTAGTTGCGACTCCTGGACAGAGATCAAGTTGGTTAATAAGTCGAGAGGGGTCGAGTTACCGGAACCCAATGTGTGGTAGTATCGAGTCATTGGACAACATACATAGAACTCAGTGCTTAAGGACGGTTCCAGTGAGACAACCCACCATGTACTCCTACATGGCCTCTCACCGCTACCTTTACCAAATCGTGTTCACACACTTCACTCTCAGCATCAGAACATATCGTAACACTCCAATTCATTCCCAATGAATCAGACCTGACACAACTCTAAGCAATAGCAGGCATAGCATGGTAGGAACACAACATGGCTCAATCAACTCCTACACATGCTAGTGGGTTTCAACTATTTACTGTGGCAATGACAGGTCATGCAGAGGAATGGGTTCAACTACCGCAGCACAAAGTAGCAGATGAATCGTTGTTGTCCTAATGCAATAACTGAGAGTAGGAGCGAGAGAGTAGGATTGTATCGGAATGAACAAGGGGGTTTGCTTGCCTGGTAGATCAACAAGGGAGGCACTGCTTCATAGACAGGCACTCTTGAACGGACTCTGGAGCAGGACCTATCGAGAAGGAACAGTGTCGGCAATCAATACACAAACATATGCAACAATATGATGCATGAACATGGCATGAAGATGTGATGCTGTTTGAGCTAATGCAACTAGTACTCATTTGGTTTGAAGTCCATTTGAACCATAAGCTCAAATGCAATTCTAAATTAAGTCTCTTAATATGCCATAATGTGTTTACTCATATTCAGCATGTATAAGTTGGTTTGTCATGCATGAAACTAGTACAGATGGAAAGGTTGCATTTTTCTGATAATTTTTCATATATAAATTATTTCAATCTGAGCTACGGTTGAATTTCTATGAATTTTTGAAGTTTAAATTATTTTCTGGAATTTCCTGAATTAAAATAATTCCAGAAAATAAATAATTGCGTCAGCATTGAGTAAGCATGACGTCAGCAAGTCAACTGCGGCTGACTGGGTCAAACCTGACGTGTGGGGTCCACACGTCAGTGTCATAGTTAGTTAACAGGGGGTTATTTGCTTAATTAAAGGATTAGGGGGGGTCGGGGCCCACTGGTCAGTGTTAGTGGCTAATTAGGTTTAGTTAATATTTAACTAAAATTAGCAGGGCCTGGCCCCACTAGTCAGCGACCCTGGGGGGTCAAACCCCAGGTCAAACAAGTCAAACCCGCCGGCGGTTAGTCGCCGGCGAGATCCGCGGCGTACTTGTGCCCCGGGTTTCCTCTGTGGTGCTCCAAATGGCGCGCGGCTAGGCGCGTTGGAGAGCCAGCTCGATGGCGCGTCGGGCGGTGGCCGTGGCTGGGCCTGGGGTGGCCGGAGTCGACGGCGGCGAGCTCGGCTGCGGCTGCCGGAGTTCGGTCGTGCACGAGAGCGCGTTTGGAGCGCGAAAACGGGAGAAGCAAAGCACTAGGGATGCTCTACGTGGCCCTACGAGCTTGTTGGACTCGCCGGGGTGACCAAATGGTCACCGGAGCTGCGTCGACGGCGAGCTCGGCGGCGGCGAAGGTTCGGCCATGGTGGGAACGACAGCCAGAGGGCGAGCGCGACCAGGGAAGAGAGGGGAGAAGAAGCAGGGCTCACAGAGGACTTGCAGGCTGCTCGTTGTGGCCGGGGACGCGCTGGAGACGACGAGGCGGCGATGGCGATCTGCGGCGGCCGGAGGTGAAGACGATGGCGATGGCGGCGTTCCAGGGCGTCCGGCGCCGTGCGTCTCGTCGAGGAGGCGTAGCCCACAGTGGCGGAGCGCGTGGACACGACGGAGGGACGAGGGGGAGGCGGTGGCCGCGGCAACGGCGAACGGCGGCGATGACAGCGTTCGGTGCGTGCGAGAGAGGGTGACAGAGGAGAGGACGAGGGCGAGGGAGAGTGCGAGAGAGGTCGGGGTAGCTGCGTGGCGTCTCCGGGGCATCCAGACGAGGAGGGGAGAGGGCAGGCAGGCAGAGAGGGAGGTGGCGTGGCGCGGCGGAGCCGCGCGCGTCGGGCACGCGCCCGTCCTCCTGTCGGGGAGGAAGACGACAGAGGAGGGGGCCAGGTGGGCTGGGCTGGCCAGCTGGGCCGGCCAGGCCGCACAGTGCTGGGCCAGCACAGGAGCTAAGCGCCAGGTAAGTATCCCTTTTTATTTCTTTTTCTATTTTTCTGACATATGTTTTGATTTAATTAAAATACTAAATCATTTTTTTACCTTATGCCAATTTTTGCAGGAGCTAACTATATTATTCCAGAGCTCCTTAATAAATGGCATAGTTTTTGGACCATATTTTATATATATAACAATATATATCCAAGGCAAATAATTATCGGATTAATCCAAATGGCCAAAATTAAATATCCATGAGCTCCTAAAATATTTGTTTGAATTTTACCTCTGACCAATATTTTCAGAGAGCAACATGAACATTTCCTTGGACCTTTTTGGAACAATTTTTATTTGGGTCATTTTCAGAGATGATTCTGAGGGTTTCACAAATCCTCATTTCAAAATTAAATGGAATTTAAACATGATGCACAAATGACTAGCTAGTCTAGGTCATACCAGACTAGGGATGTGACAGAGCTGCACACCCGAGCCCTGAACGGACTAGGAAGGTAGGCACGGCGGCCCGCCCGGGCAGCGTTGACTCTGTTGGGCAAGCGGCTCCTGGCCTCCTGTTAGTCCGGCATCTCCTCCTAGAGTCATGCCGTCCGGGGACGGCAAGTCACTGGCGAGGCAGGCGGCTGTGGGCGAGTAGAGATCAGAAGCGCGCATCAGAACAGAGGGGAATCGGGGCCTGGGACGACCCAAAATCCCAGGGTGGGCCGGCCCACCGTGGGCACCCTGTAGAGATACACACCCGAGCGGAGAACATGCATTTTGAAACTAATTTAGGAACATTTAGCTGACCAATTAAAGAACTCTGTTTTAATAATATCAGATTCGTATTTGAACAACTAAGCTTGTTTAGCTTGATGGGTGGAGCAGTGTTATTATGATACGAAGCACGTATTCTGATCATATAGTGATCATAAAAGGGGGAAACTCTAAGCATATTTTTTAGCAAAAGCGGGTTTCCCCTCCGATTTCTATTAAAGAAACCACCACGGAACCAACATGATCAATTAAACCCTAAGCATGATCAATTAAACCGTATTATGGCTATGCTATGGCAGATTTGAAGCTGCAAACCAAAGAAATGATATTTGGCATCCATTGTTTGCTTTGAACTAAGAACTAAATTCTAAGATCTGAAAAGAAAGTAGAGTAAGCAAGTTAAGATCTATTTTCTGGTTGAGATCAAAAAGTTGAGGAGATATGAAGTACCACCTCTCTTGCGGCGCCATGTAGGCATCCGGGGTGCGATGGCTGTCGGTGGCGTTGAAGCAGATCTGCGACAGTAGACGGGTGCATTGGGGGATAAGTCCCGTTGCGGTGGAAGAGAAGGTCGTGTGAGCGGCCCCGGCTAAGAGGACGACGACGTCGATGAAGCGAGAGGACGCGATGCAAGGCTATTGGTCCGTCGACGTGGATGAGAAACGTCCATCTCTAGAAGTGGATGACGCGGTCTTGGTAGGCACTCCGGCATGGTGGAGGATGGTGGCGATGGATGTGGTGGAGGACGGCGGCGATGGATGGGGTGGCGGACGGAGGCTGGTGTGGGGATGGGGTGTTCTAGCACGGACGGTGTATGCATTGGAAAATGGAGGGAGAGGTACGAGGAACCATGTTTTTGGGACGCGCCTGTCTGAAATATGGGAAAGTTACAAACTTAGCCCCCGTTTAAAATTTGGACGTCTCATCGGTTGGGGATAGGACGGTAATCTCGCATCTCGCCAATATTTGCCTAGAGCGATTTCAGGCGAGGAGAGGGTGGTTGGCACCCATGGTTGGCGCCCATGGTGTATGAACGAGGCTGACAGGTAGGGCGGTTGTGTCACGTCTGAGTGAAGTTACAAACCTGCCCCTATTGAAAATATTTGCCTACATCGATTTCAGTCGAGTCGAGATTGTTTTGCTGCCCACCGTGTATGAATGGGGAATGGAGGGAGAAACAGAGGTCTTTCGGACGAGCTTGAAGCAAATGTGTTTTTCCGCCCATGTTTGACGCCCACCGTGTCGGAATGGGCTCAGAGGCGGTCGTGTCACGTCTAATTGAAGTTACTAACCTACCCCTATTTAGAGCAGTGGAAATCAGGCCGATGGATTGTCATTTCCATCTCCCAAACACTTCGCTTCGGGCAGCCGATGTGGGAGTGGACATTTTGCCGCTTCTTTCGAATTTTGGGACAATAAGCATCCACGTTTACCCTCGCAACTAAATTCGAATCCATTTTGTATTCCTATATCAATCTTTATAAATCATTCTACGTGTTTTTATATATCTTCAAAAGGACGAAAAAGATGTATTCCACTGTCATATATGAATATGGCTTACAAATGCCAATACTCAAATTCAGAAGCTAGAATCCAGTTTAAGGTGAATTCAAATATTTGGAACACTTCATGTCCAACTCAAATGTCACACGCAGCATAATGTGTACTCCCATTTAGATATGTACACAAGCGATGTATCAAGATTCAAATACTGAGTCAATCAACCAAGAATGTACAGAACTAACAGACATGTAAACACTTACAGAGTATATGGATCAATAATATCAACTAACATACATAAGCCAGGCCGCTGTACTCTTTTTTGGCTACAACAACATCCTTTTTTTAGCCAGCATCTTGGCCCTTTCCGATGCGTGCCACTTATGGTCCATCTATACTAATACTATTGCTGAATGCACATTCAACCCGATTGGCATATTTGTAGGTCTGGCACAGCAATCCAAATGAAATGTCTCTGAGTCTTATCAATTAATACAGACTTGTGCTCAAATAAAATTACAAACCCAAAAACAAAAAAAACAATTATTACAAGATCTCTAAAATAAATGGTTTGATTGATTACATGAACAAACAACACAAAGGTTATTCAACGATGGAAAGAACATTTCACCTATGATTTACCAAGTAGGAATTTAATTTCCTTTTTTCCTTCAGGACCTTAACAATCTAGTCAGTCTCAGCTTGCTTCGTTTTGAAATCCACCAAATATTTAATGGTTGTCTTGAGTACTGCTTGTGATTGTGCTGTTTGCTTCCTCAACATGTGAACTTCATCTCTAAGTGCAGAAGCAGAATCTCTTTCTACCACTATTTTAGCCTCTAGAGCATCAGCAATTGGCAATTCATAATGCACGATTGGGCTGGTGCCACTGCTGTGGGATGATGCAACGTCCATGGTGACCTCGCTCTTTGATCTTGGGCTAACCTGTTTTGCCATTAAAGTTCCGATTGGATTCAGAAAAGTTGAAGTTGGTAAAACATCTCAACTGGGAGTTATAACAGCAAACCAGTTAAACAAACAAGGAATTAAAGAGTTTCAATTGGATGCTGAAAAGTAGTTATTAACATCATTGTAACCCGTTGTTGCACCAGCAAAGCAGTTAAACAAACAAGTAGATATTTAAGTTAAGGCAAACAGGTAATTCTTAACAATAAGTATCAAACACATATATAAGCGCAGTCTACAATATGATTAATAGGCTGTGGCATTATGTAGTCAGTAGCAAACTAAATTAAGCCAAGCAACGTAATTGAACAATTTTGCAATAAGTGGCTAATAAAATTCCGAGAAGCAGGTAACTGAACTTACGCTAGTTCTTTGTACAGGCACACTGTAACTTCTTTTTCTCTTACAAGGTTGTACGAAGGAGTCCATGGCATCAATTGCTTGGATACGCATTCCCAATACTTCTTTCTTCCCACACTGCATTAGTAAGATGGTGCGTCCTTGATATGTTATATGAGGACGTGTAGTCAGACTAGTTGTAGCCACACACATCACACTGGCTTTTACTGTATATTTCATGCGATTACTTTTGGCATATCGAGATCTAAGCAATCTACAATAGTTTGAAAAGACTGGCATCCTTCACATTATTGGCAAACTCAGTTCATAGAAACAAGCAATTCAACCATTCCGTGGGTAAATCAAAAGTGCCACTAGAATATTTTTCACTACCCAATCATACACGCAAAAAGGGGCGACGCCACCATAGGGGCTGGTATGGGCGGCCGCCTCAGGTGGCTGGAAAGTGTGCACCTAGTTTGAGTCGTCCAGGTTGGCCCAGGCTAGTTTTGTTTGTCCCAATGCACGAGCAGGCAATGTAAAAAATGAAGAAAAATGTTTCAATTTGGATGGGCCAATAACATAAGTGCAAGGCAGGCCCTCTAGCAGGCTCGCGACCCAAACGAGCGCCTCCCATATCGATCGACAACAGGAATAATCCCAATTGATTCGCTCCAGCCTCCAGTCTGGTTCGCTCCTAACCTAGCCGCCGCTGGACAGACCGACACAACACTTCCTCACGCCCTCATTGGAGGGCGGTCACCGGGCTTCAAGCGAACGAAAGGACAAGAAGATGAAGATCCAACCCTTGGGTGTAGCCTGCATGAGAGGCAGCGGCGGCAACGCGGGCATGGCATCAAGCTTGCGCAAACGGACAGTCGCAGCTTGCAAGAGTAGCATGTGCAACAAGCAGGTACATCACATCCCTGATTATATCTAATTCAACTCTTCAATTTCTGGCCAATAGTTAAACCCGACGGTGTTGTAAAACTGCTTGTATGCAGGGAATCTATGAGAAAATGAAACCAACTTCTACTTATTTTATAACTCCCCCAATCAATACTGAACTGACTGAATCTGATGTATCTAATCAAGTTTCCGATGCAGACATACAAGCTCATGTTGTTCTTGAGCCTGAAGTGTCTAATGAACAGACTGCTAATGAAGGATTTGATGCAAACATTTTACATGATCCTGGTGATGAACATATAGTGTCTAGTGAGGGATCTAATGCAAGCATTTTGCAAGCTCATTGAATGATTTAGTGTCTAATGATGATTTGCTATGTTGAGAGAGACAAAGATTTGCAGACATTGATGACAAGCAAATTATAGTGCATTTTCATAGCTTGAGGAAACGTCAAGGCCATCTACCAGAAAGTCCCTGTATCATGACAACATAGCATAAATACTTTTCTAATCTGTTGTTTGAAACTATTGGCATACTTGTGCAGGATAGATATATTGATATGCAGTTTGCGCACTGGTTATAGGTGCAATTACACTTTGATATTTTCAGCCAGAGACGAATAATTCAAGCAGGTAAAGACCATGTTTGTAGTCCTTGTTCACCATGTTGCATTTTGTGTTTTTTGGTGCTTGCATCATTTAGTTTTTATAATCTGAACTACTTTGGATCATTAGCTGGATTTCAAAGTGCATGTAGCTTCACATTTCTCAAGTTATGTTGATTTCCGGAGTGCAAGTGCCTTCGTATTTTTTAAGTTAAATGTTCGCCCCTGGTAACTTGAATTCGTGGAGCCGCCACTGCACACAAATCATACATGAATGCCAGTACGAATTAAATGAAATGCAAGGACTTACGCTAGCTCGTTGTACAGGCTCACTGCAGCTCTGCTTGCACTTGGGATGTTCCATGTACAAGTCCATGTTACCACTTGCTTGGATGTGCAGGCCTTGTGCTCCTTGCATCCCCCTCTGCATTTTTGACACGGCGAATGGTTGATCAAATAAGAGGAATTGACCTTGATGTTGTACCGGAGGACAGATACTTACAAGGTTATACGTGTGTGCAGGATGTGTACCAGATCCCGTAGCGCCGTCATGCTTCGCTAAAAATGGATTTGCTTGTTTCAGATGATATCTCCAGAAGAAATAAGAGTTAAAGTCAGAGTTGCATAGGCGTGTAAGCTAAGAGAGCAATGAAAGGATATCCAAACATCATCGAAATAGTGCACAAGGGAGTGATGTGTGGATACCTAGTTCGGTCCGGCGTTTGGGTATGCTCGCCTAGCTAGAGTGTGGGTCACTTCAGAGCCGTTAAGGGTGATGCACTGGCGTTGGCTGGCCGCGCACGGATGCAGATCTTGAGTGGCAGCGGAGTGCTACGATGCGGTGGATGAGACCGTTGGTGAAGCCCCAACGGCCTCGGGGGGCGGAGGTGCGATGATGTGCTTGGTGAAGTAGCCCTAGTGAGCTAGGAGACGGCGTCGGTGAAGCGCACCTGATGCGGTGGAACTCGGTGTCTGTGAGGCTGAAAGGATCGAGAAGAGGTGTCTAGAGGGGGGTGATTAGACAATTCATGCCAAAAGTTGCAGTTTTTAATTTCTTTAAGTTTAAGTGGAGTTTTGGCACAAGTTTAACAATCACAATACATATCAAGCAAGCATGCAAAGAGTATATGAGCAGCGGAAAGTAAAGCATGCAACTTGCAAGAATGTAAAGAGATGGGATTGGAGAAATCAAACGCAATTGGAGACACGGATGTTTTTGTCGTGGTTACGATAGGTGGCGCTATCGTACATCCACGTTGATGGAGACTTCAACCCACGAAGGGTAATGGCTGCGCAAGTCCACGGAGGGCTTCACCCAAGAAGGGTCCACGAAGAAGCAACCTTGTCTATCCCACCATGTCCGTCGCCCACGAAGGACTTGCCTCACTAGCGGTAGATCTTCACGAAGTAGGCGATCTCCTTTCCCTTACAAACTTCTTGGTTCAACTCCACTATCTTGTCGGAGGCTCCCAAGTGACACCTAGCCAATCCAGGAGACACCACTCTCCAAGAAGTAACAAATGGTGTGTTGATGATGAACTCCTTGCTCTTGTGCTTCAAATGATAGTCTCCCCAACACTCAACTCTCTCTCACAGGATTTGGATTTGATGGAAAGAAGATTTGAGTGGAAAGCAACTTGGGGAAGGCTAGAGATCAAGATTCATATGGTAGGAATGGAATATCTTGGTCTCAACACATGAGTAGGTGGTTCTCTCTCATAAAATGTAAGTTAGAAGTGTAGGTTCATTCTGATGGCTCTCTCCACGAATGAAGAGGAGGTGGAGGGGTATAAATAGCCTCCACACAAAATCTAACCGTTACACACAACTTGCCTATCTCGGTAGGACCGAATAGAGAAACTCGGTCGGACCGATTCAGCAAATTTAGTGACCGTTAGGAATTTCGGTGGGACCTATGTGCAACTCGGTAGGACCAATATGGTTAGGGTTAGGGCATAACGTAATCTCGGTGAGACCGATTACACAAACTCGGTGGGACCAATTTTGGTAATAAGCTAACCAGAGAGTTGGTCAGGTAAACTCGGTGGGACCGGTTCGCTCATTTCGGTGAGACCGAAATGTTACAAAAGGGAAACAGAGAGTTTACAATGCAATCTCGGTAGGACCGATTACACAAACTCGGTAAGACCGATTTTGGTAATAAGTTAAAGAGAGAGATTACAATCCCATCTCGGTGAGACCAAGATCCCTATCGGTGAGACCGATTTGCCTAGGGTTTGTGGCAGTGGCTATGACATCTGAACTCGGTGGCGCCGGATAGAAAGAATCGGTGGGGCCGAGTTTGACTTTTGGTTTAGGTCATATGTGGTTGTGAGAAAGTACTTGAGGGTTTTGGAGCATATCACTAAGCACTTTGAGCAAGAACCTCATTAAGCAACACCTCATCCCTCCTTGATTGTATTGGCTTTTCCTATAGACTCAATGTGATCTTGGATCACTAAAATATAAAATGTAGAGTCTTGAGCTTTGAGCTTGAGCCAATCCTTTGTCCTTAGCATCTTGAAGGGGTTCCACATCCTTTAGTCCATGCCACTTCATTGTTGAACTTATCTAAAACATACTTGGTAAAAGTGTTAGTCCAACAAGAGATATGTTGACATTAATTACCAAAATCACCCAGGGAGCATTTGTGCTTTCAGAGGCACGTCGGTTGCAGCGGCCGACGTTGTCGGTGGACCACCTTGTGCAGTGGACGAGGGCGTAGATGAGGTAGCTCCAGTGTGGTGGTGAAGCGCGACCGTCATCTTCATCATCGTCGTCCGGCACAGAGGTGGGGAAAGATACGAGACAAGGGGCGATTCGAACTTTGCTTGGGTTGGCGGCAAATTAGGGATTTGAGCAATCTGGGCGTGGAAGGGGACGGTGGAGAAGGGAGATTTTGCATGGCTAGAATTGGGGCCGCCAGATATTTCAATCCGAAACGTGGAAGAGCAAACTTATTTTGTCGTCGTCCTTTTTTCGGGGGGGGGGGGGAGGGAGGGACGAGGGAGGGAGTGGGGGAGGGAGGGACGAGGGAGGGTGGGGGTGGGTGTCTGGGTGCTACGCATCCGTCCGACACACACGACCACCCCGACAGGACTATGCTTCGGTGCCTTAAGGCACCTGCCTTTGTGTCCATGACATGTGGGCCCAACAAGTGGCTGGCCCACATGTCAGTGACCCAAAGGCGGGTGCCTTTAAGGCACCGAAGCAGCGTCCACCCCGGCATGACCCTAGTCTGCCTGGTGCGCCTACATTTGAGAATGCAAACGAATCTTCTTTCATTTGCAAACAAATCTGTATGTATTACCATGCTAGTGTTTTCCTTGCAATAATTAGTCATTCAAAACGAGATACTCCCTCCGTTCACTATTGTAAGTCGTTTCAGACAACTTAAAATGAACTATTTTGCACATTGTCTGAAATGTCTTCAAGGTCTTATAAAAGTGAATAGAGGGAGTACTATAAATTAATTAATGAGGAGTTATTTGAAAAAAAATCGAAACGGTATCCACGCTAACATGGATTAGAGTGTGTGTCACATAATTAGTTATTTGAATTAGTGTGTGTGTCACGTAGCGATCTCCAATTCTAACGTGGATTTTGCATTTCACTATATCCACACTACTTTTTTAATACAAATTCATATGTATATGATGAACACCATGGTCGTGAGAAAACTTTTGGATGGATTCAAACATATGACCTACAAAAAAGCACAACAAATTGAGTCAATGTCAACTTTTCGGAACTTAGTATGGCACTAATTCGACATAATTACTCGTATGCATGGTCCTCAGTTCAAATCTTACAATGTACACCGAATTGAAACATCGATGTTAAGTCTCATACTATGTACATTCAACCCCCCCTCCCCCCCGCACACACGCCGCATACTTCCTGTATTGGTCAATCTTCCTCTCCTAACCACCTTAGGAAGCTATCCGTTTCCAACACACGTTCATTCTTTCTCTCCATGTTTCGATCTCTAAGTCTCTCAACTACACAACCCCCTTTTCCACTCTGTTACCAAATGTATTTACCTCACACACCCGCCATTGCACCCCATGCTGAGCTCTCTCTCTCTCTCTCTCTCTCTCTCTGTCCCCCTCTCCCTCTCACCCTCTCACGCTAAATACATGCATTGCCTATCTATCCCCACAACCTCTTGTGCGCATGCACGCACGTTTAATATCTAGGTCACTCCATCGAGACTGTCTCACTCTTTCTTCCGCACGGCGGGCCACACTCGCTCAATCTTGCTCTCTTTATCTGAGACTCGTTTAACCTCGTTTTCTTTCACACACAAATGATATATCTCCCTGTTCGGACCTCGATCGACACACTCTATACTCTCTCACACAGATTGTCTATCTAGGTCAGTCCATCCAAGCCGCCGCCACTCTTTTGACCTCATGGCGGGCCACGCTCACTCAATCCCTCTCTCTCTCTCTCTCTCTCTCTCTCTTTGTGTGTGTGTGTGTGCGTATGTCTCGATTGACCTCGCTCTTTCTCGGACAAAAACAATATATCACCATGTTTGAGCCCAATTCGACCTATTCACATTGTATACTCTCTCACGCACATTGTCTATCTAGGTCACTCTCTCCAACCCGTCTCACTCTTTCGATCGCACGGCGACCCTATGTGATCGATTGACCTTGCTTCCTCCCACGCACAAAATATATCTAATTGTCTGTGACTGGATCATCTCTCAAGCTCTATCTTACAGCCCTCACCCTTGCCAAAAGCTCAATCGGACAATATCTCTCCAGAGCATATATATCTGTTCAATGAATGTCGGACCACACTCACTTTGTCTCTCTATCTATATGTCTCTCGATTGACCTTGCTTTCTCACACCGTATCTTCCACGCATTGAAGCTACTACCTCTCCATCCCTCGCAAAGCCGGAGCTATTTACATTGCGAGGGGCACTCCAACCTTGGATTAATTTGTGTAGGCATTTATTCTGGTCGGTTTAGATTATATTTTCGTAGCATTCGGCCCACAACTACTCCAAACACCGTTGCAACCCCCGCAACTCCCCTAGTTGATTTCCCTCTGGCTCGGTCATCGCTCTCTTGCACGTCCTTTCTCTCCTTCAATGCCGCACCATAGTATTATTGCAAAAAACTATGTTGTTCTCTTTAATTATTATAAATAAGCTACAAAACTACACGCCGATAGTCCACTTGGAATGGAACAAATTTCGACCCACAAATTAAAGTGCTACAAACTACACACCGAGGGGCCCACATGTCATGAAACAAATTTGGACCCATATACAAATTAAAAAATAAAGGACGAGGATCGAACATGCGACCGGGCCTTCAAGCCGCACGTCAATAGGCAACATACGTAGAACAACAATGTTTGTTGTACCCCTTTTGTTCACATAATGTTTTTATATTACCATAGCCTATTTAATGGATAACATGTAATATTATTTTTAGTACTATTCGCCTTCACTTACTGGTGGGTTCTATGTGTGCTCTCTCTCTCTCCTCCCCTTGTGCGTTTAGACGCAAGGGCAAACACGAAGAACTCATGGGTGATGTTGCCGTTGACCATATCTGGACGCGTTCACAAGTCACGGCACCAGTTTCACGTACTAGCAGCACTAGTCAGTGTGTACGTGCAATGCACGTTAATTTCGAAGTATATTAAGTGCATGCGGATATTAAGTAGGATATTATTTGCGTGTTATTATGTGATTAGCACTATTTTTGGCATGAAATTAACTGCACGCTAAACGTGTTGAGCGCTCGACATTGAAGCAGTCTAGGTCGTTGGATGGCAAGGAATACATGTGGCTTGATGATGTTTTATATTTAATTTGATACGGCTCTAGCAGAACATTCAATCGATCAAACCATAGATTTCGTTCAGTCTGACTCCGACTTTAAATTATACCATGATCGATATAAAATAAATGGAAATGATAAATGCTCGGATTTTAAGCATGGCAATCCGAACGTTTTTCATGGCAAACTTAGATTATGCGACGGTGGAGGGGCGTCTTGCAGTGGGAAGCGGCTCCTCTGCCGTGCTCTGTGTGTCATTGGGCCACAGACCGACGGCGATGGCGGCGTCTTGCACTGTGGTAGGCGTACTCCTGGACGTTGGCCTAGCTTAAAGAAAGGCCAAAATGTTCTGGACTTCGGAGCGAGTCAACTAGCGGGAGGAGGCGTCTGGCGCAAGGAAGCGGTCGACGACGGCCATCCATGCCGCTGAGGGGGGCACTGTCACCCGCGCGGGGACAGGCGCTATCAACGGTGCGGCGGAGACATACATGTGCACGGGCACCGGCATGGGCGCGCACGTCAGTGCATGCGCAGGTGCCTGCGCTGGCAGGTGCACGGGCACCGGCACGGGCGTGCACATCAGTGCACGCGTAGGCGCATGCGCTGGCAGGTGCACGAGCGCGTGAAAGTCGGCGGGGACCTCGTGGAACCCCGTAGAATCAAGCTCGGCAACAATGTGCGGCTCCCAGCCCATCAATGCCACGGGGATGGGCACTGGCGCAGTCGGGGCGACGGGAGCCGGAATGGGAGCGGGGACAGGCGCGGCGTCTTCCCGCAAGGCCAGTTCAAGCTTGTCCCCAAGCGCCTTATGTTCTTGAGACTCTGGCTGGGTGTCTTCCTCAGGAAACTGGAACACTAAGGGCAGACCATCGTGATGCGGCATGGCGTATGTTTAGGTCAGGCTAGTTGGAGGTAGACGACAGGAGAATCGGAGTGGAAGAGAGAAGATTGTGGCGATACCGGGTAGTGCGGGGTTGATTTTAAACTTCGGCGCTGGCGACATTAAAAGTGGGAGCAGTTGGGACGAAGGTGGGCGGTGGAGCCTGGTTAAAGGGCTCGCCTCCCGGTGAGCCTGCAGAACGGTTTGCTTGCACGCCTCCCTGTCAGCCGGCGTAGCGGTCTGCTCGCATGCCTCCCGTCAACTCATCACACGCTTGCTCGGACGACACCTGCCGATGAGAAGCGGGGACTCATGGCGGCACGAAACGCCCACGGTTTCAATAGTGAAAGCGTTCGCCTTAACGTGACAGGTCTTTGTTCCAAAATACCTTGGCTCTTCATTTGTGCAACTTGTCATAAGCAGCTTGTCTCAAATTGAAGAAAAAACTTACGAAGTAATATTTGTGCCATATCACGTGACCATGCTCAGTTTCAAGAATTCATGCTCACTTTTGGATTTTCTGAAATTTAAGATCCAGGATTCGAAACAATATCATAACCTGCATCATGCAATAAATTTTCAAGCCGTACATCTGTCCTGTTGTATTTCTTAAGAAAGGATTTGGTCAAACATTTTGCTTGGTTAGACTTCAGACAAGTTATATATGCAGAGTAAAAGGATAATCCTTCCATACCAGTGCATTGCCTGATATATTTAACTCAAGTACTAGGCACGAACAAACGGGCTCAATTCTGTGCTCATCCTGGTGTAGTAGTAGTAGTACTAGGCAATGCAGTTGACTGGTGACCTTGACGAGCAGCGACCGAGGGAATTGAACTGTGCTCGGCACGGTAGGTAACATTGTCTAGTTACTAAAGCATCCCTCCATTGTTCATCGGTAGTCATTATGGACCGGGGACCTGAGGGGAATTTCCTAGGGCTGGAATTCTGGCCGCCAGATATTTTGACTTGAAACGCTGAGGCTCGACTAGTTGGGGTTGCCTAATGTGCGTACCACGCACGCCACCGAAGGACACGAGCCCGGTTTTTTTATTTTTTTTATTTTTTTAGGATCAACAGGAGCCAAGGTCTGGCTGGTACGCCGTTGGGTCCTACCATTTGAGAATACAAAAGGAACCTTTTAAATTGCCGAACGAATCTATGTGTATTACAATACCCGTATTTTCCTTGCAAATACTAATCTTAACGTGGTAATTGATTTATGACGAGTTGTTGAATTAGAGTGAGTGTCGGTGTACAAAAAGAGGGGTACACTTTTCGTACCCCTATAACTGTGCACAAGCAGTTCGAGCCACGGACGCCACCACGCCAAGCAAGGCAAGGGAGGTAAGCCAAGGTAAGACCGAAGCTCGGAAAGAGCAGAACGACGCCAAGATCAAGACCACAAAGAGAAAAGAGGACGAAGCAGACTCCCCCGGCAAGATCCTTGCCGGGGGGCGGTTTTAGAAAACCCGGCAAGGCCCTTGCCATGGCAGCTCGCCCCACACCTACAGAGCGATTCACCCTTGAGTCCACTACCCCCATGGGGCAAGGATTCGGGAGACATCCCCGTGGTGGCATGCAGATCTTTGTGAAGACATTCAAGATCAAATTCACACTATAGAAGATGACAACCCCTGGCGGGATCCCAGCCAAGGAGGAACACAAGACCCCCGGCAGGAGCCTTGCCGGGGATGATAGCAGGCGCCATGGCAAGACCCTTGCCGGGGCCCTGACAAGACTCTTGCCGGGGCTACGGTGAGGCCCTTGCTAAAGGCACCCGTAGGGCCACCATCAGGCCCACGCCAATTCCAAAACCTCCACCGCCGTTCGCATGCGACTGCTGACCCAACCAGTTGGGCAAGCACCTGTGTGGCGGCAAGCAGATCTTCGTGGAGGCCCACCGCTGCGCCACCTCAGCTACCTGCCTGCCTACATGTCAACACAGGCACCACTGGCCAGGGCACGTGTCAACGCGATCGGCGACGGACAAGACTGGGCATCCCCCGCCCCCGATAAAGTAGGGACACCTAAGCACGACGCATTAAATGCGCCTTGTCACGTCATGCAAGGGATAAACTCGTATCACTGTGGCGGCCCCTTTCCCTATAAAAGGAGGCCCAGGGTGACCAGGAGAGGGATTCGGCTTTTTGGAGCTCTTGACGCCCCATTGCTAGCTCAGGAACACAGATAAACAAATCACCAAGACAGGAGTAGGGTTTTACGCATCCTCGCGGCCCGAACCTGGATAAAGAACTCGTGTGCTACCTGTTTGATCTGCCCTTCTCACAACCCCGTGCCTCGCAACCGTAGTAGGGATTCTCGTGATCCCATAGGTGTCGTCCTCGCACCGACATCTTTGGCGCGCCAGGTAGGGGGCGCAGTTGTGAGAATCGGCTCTAGCAGTTAGTTCGACGCTTCTTCATCGTCATGGCACCCAAGAAGAAGATGACGGTGGCGGTTGGGCCATCGGGAGCCGGGCATTCCGTCCCGACGCGGGCGAGCAGTGGACCGGTCGAAGAAAGGACTCAGGGCGCCGTTCACGAACACCAACACCGTCCCAGCAGCCGAAGTTTGGGAGGCGGTGATGTTCGTGCGCCTGGTAACGGGCAGCACGCCGCCAAATCCAAAGACGGAGCCAGGCCCTCCGCGGGTGGCGCTAGGCCTTCCAGGATCGCCGCCACCCCGCCCGAAGGCGACGCGAGGGCTTCCAAGACTCCCACGTTGACACCGACGGCGCGCTCTTCTCAAGCAGCGCGCGAGAACGGCGTGATCACGCCAAGGACCTCGGGAATCGCCACGGAAAGAGCCCCGAGTGCCGCTCCCGGGATTTAGAAGACCTGCCCGCCTGCCGAGGCGCTGGTGAAGATGGCATGCGACCGCGGGGTCGTGATAAAACTCCTTCTGACATAGTCAGAAGTCGAAGCGCGTCGTGATCCATGCAGGTTTCGCTGCCACCAACACCAGCAGAAGCCCTGGCACGCGCGTAGTTGCTCCTCGATTTCCCTCCCATCACGGGAAACTCGACGAATGGAGGGCCACTATCCGAAGTCTTGTTGCGATGGCTAACAAAGACGAACCAAGCCCGGTGGAGCCCCTGGGTCGACGCTCCGACGGAGTCCCACGCACCAGTGGCAGAAGGGCTGGCGGCGCCGCGACCACGGTGCACTCGCATCCTCCTCGCTCGGTACCTCGGACGCCAGCCCGTCGCGACGTCACGGGCAACGAGATCTCTGTAGCATCGTCCGACCCACGGGCCCACTGTGACCAGCGCCAAGTTCTTCGGGAATGAGAACATGAAGACGCTCGAACCACTATCGAGCGCCGGCGCGGGGCGCACCACCAATCAGACAGGCGAGCAGGGCCTGCTGTGAGCCACCCAGCACCGGGGAGCCCTGGAGGCCTACCTTATGAGGTAGGCTGTCCGGCTTTTACCTGTGAGCTGCGGCAGTTCCAGTGGCCCACTCACCGCACCTTCAAACCTGACGTGGGCGAGAAGTACAGTGGCAAGACCCATCCGTCCGAGTTCCTCAGCGTCTACACCATCACGATGCAAGCTGCCGGAGCCCGCAACGATAAGGTGCTTGCGAATTACTTTCCGTTGGCTCTTAAACCCAATGCCATGTCATGGTTGATGCACTTGCCGGTAGAATCTATTTCCTCCTGGTTGAATTTGTGCCATGAGTTCGTGGGCGCCTTTACTGGAGGCCACCAAGCCCATGGCCAGGCAAGCGACCTGCACGTCATTCCCCAGAAGGGAGGCGAGAGTCTCCGTAAGTATATTCAGAGGTTCAGCCGGGTACAGTACAATATCCCTAATGTTCACCCTGCCGCCATCATCAGCGTGTTCCACCAGAACGTGCGTAACCGCAAGATGCGCGAAGAGCTGGCAATGAACAAGGTGAGGGATGTGGCAGAACTCTATGTTCTTGCTGACAAATGTGCCCGAGCTGAAGAGGGAAGGAAGTACCCCGGCGAAGATGCTAGCGTGGAAACCGACTCTTCAGATGAGGATACTGCTGCCCCGGCGAAGAAAGGCCGACGTCGCAACAGGAAATGCAAAGGAAAAATCGTGCTTACCGTCGAGGGATCCGAAGACGCCGGCTCCACCAAGAAAACCAAGGCAGATGACCCCGGCAAGGAGGTTGCCGGGTGCGTCGCATGCCAGGCCTTGGCGGCTGCCGAGAAGCCGGGAAACTCCGACAAGCGATACTGCAAGATCCATCGCAGCAAGGGCCATGCTGTCCAGGACTGCCGTCAGGTCAAGCTCCTCGCTGAAAAGCAGAGGGCTGAGTATGAGAGGCGGGACAAGGAGAAGGGCCCATATGGTGCTGAGGGGTCCGACAAGAAGCGTGACGGCCAGGCGGGCCGTCGCGGCAAGGATAAGCAACAGGAGAGGACCGCTCGGGGCCGTGACAAAAAGCCAGAAGACGACGATCATGAAGAGGACGACGAATCCGACGACCAAGAGTTTCAGAAAGCTACAGAGGCCATGTGCATCGACGGCGGCACCTCGCTGCATACTTCTCACCGCCGGTTTAAATAGTGGGCACGAGAGATTACAACAGCGGAGCCATCGTTTGATGCCCAAAGGCCGCTGAAGTGGTCCAGCACACCTATCATTTTCGACACTGAGGACCACCCTGATCGCACTACTGCGTTCGGGTGCTTGCCATTGTTGGTTTCACCAACGATACATAACCTCAAGGTGACGAAGATGCTAGTCGATGGCGGGGCTGGTCTGAACTTGATCTCGCCTGCCGTGATCGAGAAACTGCAGATTCCTGATGGAGACCTTGAAGAGACGGGCAGGTTTCAGGGGGTCGACCCTGGAAGAAGCCAACCCAAGGGAAAGGTCACGCTGCCCATGACTTATGGAAGCAACCTGAACTTCAGGACGGAGAGGATCGTGTTCGATGTTGCCAGGATCCCCTTGCCCTACAACGGGATCCTCGGCCGCCCAGCGCTGGCCAAGTTCATGGCGGCGTCACACTATGCCTACAACACCCTGAAGATGCCTGGACCTATGACGATCATCACCATCCCCTCCGACAAGAAAGATGCGTTGGTTTGCGCTGACCAACTATACCAGCAAGCAATTGCAGCAGCTGCCGCCGCTAGGGCACCTGCTCCTGCCGCCGGGACCCCGGGAGGGAAGAAGAAGAAGAAGACCGGTGTGACCTCGGGCACCCACTCCGGCAAGCGCACCTCTTCGGAGTGTAGCGCTGCCGTCGAGGACGTGCCAGAGAACTCTACCGGCGGGAACAAGAAGCCCAGGGCCATATCACCAGGAACCAAGAAGGTCTCTGTCAATGAGGACGGCACGGGAGGAGCTTTTACCATAAGCTCCGCCCTTGACGGCAAATACGAAGACGCGCTTGTCACCTTCCTGCGGGCGAATGTCGATGTGTTTGCATGGCAAGCTTCCGACATCCCCGATGTTCCCAGGGAGGTGATTGAGCTCCACCTTGCTCTCTGTCCTCATGCACGGCCCGTCAAGCAGAAGGTCAGAAAGCAAGCTTTGGAACGACAAGAGTTCATTACTGAAGAGATCCAGAAACTGGAAGCAGCGGGTTTGGTAAGGGGAGTGCTCCATCCAACATGGTTGGCCAATCCGGTCGTGGTGCGCAAGGCGAATGGTAAGTGGAGACTGTGTATTGATTACACAAATATCAATAAGGCTTGCCCTAAGGACCCCTTCCCGTTGCCGCGCATCAACCAGATTGTTGACTCCACGGCTGGGTGTGATCTGCTGTCATTCCTCGACGCCTACTCCGGCTACCACCAGATCTTCATGACAAGAGAATACGAAGAGAAAACAACATTCATCACCCCATGTGGTACGTATTGTTTCATGCGGATGCCTTTCGGGTTGAAGAGTGCTGGCTTGACGTTTGCGAGGGCGGTCCAGATTGGTTTTGAACCCCAGCTCCATAGAAATATGGAGGCTTATATGGATGACATAGTGGTCAAAACCAAGGACAGGGCAACCCTCATACCAGATTTGCAAGAAACATTTGCAAACCTGCGCAAGATCAATCTCAAGCTAAACCCTGAGAAGTGCGTCTTTGGCATCCCGTCCGGCAAGATTCTCGGGTTCTTGGTGTCACAACGTGGGATAGAGGCCAACCCGGACAAAATCAAAGCTATAGAGCAGATTGAAGCACCCAAGAGAATCAAGGATGTGTGTCGGCTTGCTGGTTGCGTCGCTGCCATGGGCAGGTTCATTTCCAAGTCTGTCGAGCACGCCCTTCCCTTTTTCAAGATCCTGAAAAAGGCGGGCCCGATGGAGTGGACACCAGAAGCCGAAGCAGCATTGCAAGGTTTGAATAAGTACCTCTCCTCCACGCCAATACTAGTCACGCCCAGGCCACATGAGTCGTTGCTGCTATACCTGGCGGCGACAGACCAGGTGGTCAGCGCCACGCTGGTGGCACAGAGAGAGGTCAACGACGAGGATATGGCAGCGGCAGAGCCCAACACCACCAATGCAGAGATGACGCAGCTAGTTGACGTGCCGCCAAAGAAGAAAATGGTGCAGCACCCGGTCTACTTTGTTAGTTCCCTCCTGCAGGGGGCTAGATCGAGGTACTCCGGCGTGCAGAAATTGCTCTTCGGCCTTCTTATGGCCTCGAGGAAGCTGCGCCACTACTTCCAGGCACACGAAATCACTGTCGTCACTCGCTTCCCTCTGCAACGGATATTGCACAATCCGGATGCGACGGGAAGGATTGTGGAATGGGCACTGGAACTGTCCAGCTTTGGTCTCAATTTTGAAAGCACCTTGACAATTCAGAGTCGAGCCCTACCGGAGTTCATTGTAGAATGGACCGCAACGCCTGACGAAGAAGCTCAAGAGACTGCTCTCCCCGGCAAGGGGGCTAGTTGTGATTGGATCATGTACTTTGATGGAGCTTTCTCCTTACAAGGCACCGGGGCTGGCGTACTGCTTGTCGCGCCCACTAGAGAGCACCTCAAGTACGTGGTCCAGATGCACTTCCCCAGGGAGGTGTCAACCAACAATACAGCAGAGTACGAAGGGTGCTTGCCGGTCTTAGGATCGCGGCGGACCTTGGAATCAAGAAACTCATTGTCTGAGGGGACTCGCAGCTCGTCGTCAAGCAAGTTAACAAGGATTACCAGAGCCCGTTGATGAAGGCCTACATCGATGAAGTAAGAAAGCTGGAAGAGCGTTTCGACGGTATAAGGGTTGAACACGTTCCCCGAGCAGAGAACGATATCGCCGATTACCTGTCCAAGCGCGCTGCCTTCAAGCTACCTATGGAACCAGGTACCTTTGTGCTTCAGCTAACTCACCCATCCGTTGATCCATCAACAAAGCAGAACAAGAGGAGGAAATCAGGGCCCGACAAGTACTTCCCCGCCGAGCTCCCCAGAGCAGCCGGCAAGGATGTCGCCGAGGGTACTGAGCCCGCCACGGGACGACTGGCTCCGGCGGAGCGTCAAGCTCTCGCCGTCGAGACAGCTGTTCCTATAGCAGAGGAAATGCCTTTAGCCCTTGCCGTCGAGCCCCAGGCTCCAGCATGGGCACAACATACCGTCCGATTCCTCCAAACAGGGGAACTCCCTGAGGAGCAGGAAGAAGCGGAGAAAGTAGCCTGTCGCTCTACCATGTACCAGTTCGTCGATGATGTCCTGTACAGAAAGAGGCCGAACGGTCTGAAATTGAAGTGTATCCCTCGAGAGGAAGGACTGGAGCTGTTGGCGGAGATACACGGAGGCATCTGTGGATCCCACATTGGGTCAAGGGCCCTTGTCGGCAAGGCATTCCAGCAAGGTTTCTTCTGGCCCACCGCCATCCAGGATGCAACGACACTCGTCACCAGGTGTGAAGCATGTCAGTTCCATTCAAAGAAGCTCCATCAGCCAGCCCAAGCCCTTCAAACCATTCCTCTCTCCTGGCCCTTCTCGGTCTGGGGGCTCGACATACTAGGCCCTTTCCCCCGCGCTGTCGGGGGCTTTGCGTACTTGTACGTTGCAATCGACAAGTTCACAAAGTGGCCAGAGGTGGAGGCAGTAAGGAAGGTCACAACCCATTCAGCCATCAAGTTCTTCAAGGGACTGGTGTGCCGTTTTGGCGTACCTAACAGGGTTATCACCGACAACGACACCCAGTTCACAAGCCGCACCTTCATGCAATATATCCAAGACCTCGGCACCAGAATCTGTTTTGCTTCCGTCGCTCACCCACGAAGCAATGGTTAAGCTAAGAGGGCAAATGCTGAAGTACTGCGAGGCTTGAAGACCAAGACCTTTGACAGGCTACATAAGAGTGGAAGGCACTGGATTGATGAGTTGCCAACGGTTCTTTGGTCGATCAGGACGACACCAAATCGAGCCACCGGCCAGACACCTTTTGCCCTGGTATACGGGGCAGAAGCAGTTCTCCCCACTGAACTCATATACGGGTCACCTCGAGTGCTCGCTTATAACGAGCTTGAGCAAGAGCAACTGCGGCAAGATGACGCGGTGCTCCTTGAGGAAGATCATCTTCAGGCGGCTGTAAGAGCAGCACGCTACCAGCAAGCCTTGCGCCGATACCATAGCCGCAAGGTTCATGCCCGGAGCCTTGAGGAAGGCGACCTTGTCCTTCGGCGGGTTCAATCAGCCAAGAATTCCAACAACTTGACGCCAAAGTGGGAAGGCCCTTATCGGGTAATACGAGTCACCAGGCCTGGCGCAGTCCTTCTGGAGACCGAAGATGCTGTTCCGGTGAGTAACTCCTGGAACATTGAGCATCTTCGCAAGTTTTACCCGTGAGGCGCGGCTTTCCGCCCCCCCGGAAAGCCACCTTTTGTACAAGCATTGCCGATGATGCATGTAACCCTTTGTACAAAGCCAGGCGCAGACCCTGAGCATAAATAAATGAAGTGCTGGCACCCTAAGTTATAGCATGCATGCTAGGTCAAGTCTCGTCCTTGGTTAGGGTTGATAGTGCTTAGCAGCAACTAACCCCTAGCTTAGAGGTCGAGTGTGCGTCTCTTTGCCGATCTTTTGTCTTCTTTGGTTCGCAGGACTCACAGATATCCTTGCCGGATCACTTGGGGACGAGAAAGAAAAGAGGAACAGACTGGCATCTAAACCCCGGCAAGCCAGTGTTGCCGGGGGCTGCGAGTATAAAGATTTGCCCACGGCAAACTAGAGTTGCCGGGGGCTACAGCTTCAGATAAGTTCTTTATCCCTTATCATGCGTTCCCCCATGGACTGAGGGATGTGAAACCTCGTTTTTTCCAAAGCTGCCGTGCTCCCCTAAAAACTCTAGGCCCTAGGGCTCGTTCCTGGGGCCAGGTTTGGTCGTAGTCGCGGCAGCAAAAGAACGAAACGAGGAGCCTGAACCCACCTCATCCCTTCCTCTGCCAAAAGCGTGAGAAAGGACGAGCGAAGTGGGAAGACGGCAGGGCCTGTTGCCGGGCAAGGAAATGTTTATCTTAAGGATATCAAGGATTTATTCCTCATCGTGGGTTCTACCCGCAAACAAATGACCCGGCAAGCATCCCCTTTTTCATTAAAAACATTCCACTCAGGTACAGCCCATAGGGAATGAAAAACATGAATAGTGGGGATTACAAGTTTTAAATTTAGCTAGAGCCTAAAGGCTTACAAACTAAAAAGAGATAAGGTGCCCGTAATCCCTTTCTTGTCCCTCTCCTCAGGAGGCAGGTCAAAGAGGCGAAAAGGGCAAAAGGGAGCGCCTAGGCGAACTACGGGTGGCAGGAGGCACCAAGAGAACATCTCGGTGACCGTCCGAAGGCTGGATGGTGATGGCAGCGCCGGAAGCAGAGCTCGAAGACGAGGCGGCAGGATGTCAGCACGCGTCGAATGCATCGGTGCCCGCGTACTCCGATTTGACGGCCTTGCCGCCCGCCCTCTTCCTCTTCTGCAGCCTCCCAACGCCAGCCGCCCAAGGAGACGACCCCGAGAAGTTCAGGAAGCCGGCGACACGGATGATGGGATCGCCGGTGCCGCGCGGAGCAACGCCTGACACCTAGTCGGACCCGTCATCCTGCCGCCCGCTACCCTCGTCGTCGCTGCCACTGTCCTCCTCATCACTCCCGCCCGAGGAAGAATCTTCGCTATCAGAAGAGCTCTCCACGCAGCACCTCGCCCGAGTCCCGAAGCACCCAAAGACCTTGACGGAGAGGAGGCCGCCCTCCATCAGCTTGAAATGGAGGGTAAGCCCCGCCGTCAAGCAATGGATATGAGCGAACGTCTTCCACCCTCGGCCAAGATACATCACGTGAGGGGCTGGGAAGTCGACACGAGCTCGCGTACCGCTGATCCAACAGTCCCTCATGTGCAACTGCAAGGACTCTGGCGGATCCAGCTCCATCTCGCTCTCGAATGGGGTCGGGAGACGAAGACAACGGCGAGGCGACCGACGCAGCCTGACGAAGAACTCGCAAGGGTCATCTCCAACATGGCCCTCCATGAGGGGAGGAACTACTGGCGGTGGCGGGACCGACGCGCCGCCCCGTTCTCCTCTTCCCTGAGCGCCTCGACCCCGTCCGCGGCCTCGTCCGCGGCCTCGCCCCCTCCCCCTTCCCCTCGCGACTGGCTCTGCCACCGCGGGTAAAGGGGAAGGGAGGGCGCGTTGTCGAGCAGCGACCCTCGCCGCCACCGTTGAAGAGCCAGGATCCCCTCTCTCCATGGCGGATGGGGGGGGGAGCGGAAGGGCAGAAGCTGAAGAAAAAAGAAGACGAAAGAGTGCGGGACTCCATTTCCTCCCCCCCGGCTCTTTATAAAGAGCCAGGATGGGGGCTCAGCCACCCCACCCAGCCAATCAAGACACGGAAGGTGCAGGGAACAGGGACCAACTCACTGCCTCGGCCTGCGACGGCCTGGTTTCCGGCCTCCACCGTTCGCCACCCTGAGTGCGTGAGAACCACGTGGCGGGTATGTAGGACCGAGGCGACGGGTGAGGTGACCTCTCCCCACCCCGTGATCGTGGGGGGGGGGTGAGCGCCTTGAAGACCACGCCCCGACCCCGTTCAGTAAATGGGCCGAGCCTCCACGCCTTCCTCGTTTATGGGGAAGGTGCGAACCGCCCCCTTTTACTGCGACGTGACGCATGCGCGCAGAGCTCAGCCCCACGCATGCCGCCCACGTCACACATGCCTCCCCACACCGAGCCACGCGGGGGAGGTGAGGGAAGCGCGGTGCGCGAAGGAACTTACCACGGTAAAAACTACCCTGCCTGCCCGCGCACCGTTTTGGGCCTAGCCCAACGACGCGATTACGCTCACGTGTGGACCAGGCCCGGGGGCTCCTGTCGGTGTACAAAAAGAGGGGTACACTTTTCGTACCCCTATAACTGTGCACAGGCAGTTCGAGCCACGGACGCCACCACACCAAGCAAGGCAAGGGAGGTAAGCCAAGGTAAGACCGAAGCTCGGAAAGAGCAGAATGACGCCAAGATCAAGACCACAAAGAGCAAAGAGGACGAAGCGGACTCCCCCGACAAGATCCTTGCCGGGGGGCGGTTTTAGCAAACCCGGTAAGGCCCTTGCCGTGGCAGCTCGCCCCACACCTACGGAGCGATTCACCCTTGAGTCCACTTCCCCCATGGGGCAAGGATTCGGGAGACATCCCCGTGGTGGCATGCAGATCTTTGTGAAGACATTCAAGATCAAATTCACACTATAGAAGATGACAACCCCTGGCGGGATCCCAGCCAAGGAGGACCACAAGACCCCCGGCAGGAGCCTTGCCGGGGATGATAGCAGGCGCCACGGCAAGACCCTTGCCGGGGCCCCGACAAGACTCTTGCCGGGGCTACGGCGAGGCCCTTGCTAAAGGCACCCGTAGGGCCACCGTCAGGCCCACGCCAATTCCAAAACCTCCACCGCCGTTCGCATGCGAAGCTGACCCAACCAGTTGGGCAAGCACCTGCGTGGCGGCAAGCAGATCTTCGTGGAGGCCCACCTCTGCGCCACCTTAGCTACCTGCTTGCCTACATGGCACCACAGGCACCGCTGGCCAGGGCGCGTGTCAACGCGATCGGCGACGGACAAGACTGGGCTCTCCCCTGCCCCTGATAAAGTAGGGACACCTAAGCACGACGCATTAAATGCGCCTTGTCACATAATGCGAGGGATAAACTCATATCACTGTGCCCTTTCCACCTCCTGTGTGCCACTGTGGCGGCCCCTTTCCCTGTAAAAGGAGGCCTAGGGCGACCAGGAGAGGGATTCGACTTTTTGGAGCTCTTGACGCCCCATTGCTAGCTCAGGAACACAGATAAACAAATCACCAAGACAGGAGTAGGGTTTTACGCATCCTCGCGGCCCGAACCTGGATAAAGAACTCGTGTGCTACCTGTTTGATCCGCCCTTCTCACAACCCCGCGCCTCGCAACCGTAGTAGGGATTCTCGTGATTCCATAAGTATCGTCCTCGCAACTACAGTGAGTTTGTGATATAGTGATCTCAACATGGATTTCACATTTCATGGTATCCCTAGTAAGTTTTCCAATGCAAATTCAAATTTAAAAGATGAATAATATGGAGGTGAGAAAACTTTGTATGTATCAAGCATATGACCACACACACACACACATAGACACACACGCATGAACACAACAGCAATCCAATAAGTACAGTGCATCTATTTTTCCAAACCATGCATGTATGACACGAATTCAAAAATACTCCTTCTATTCCTAAATACTAGTCTTTTAGAGAGTTCAACAAGTGACTACATACGGAGCAAAATGAGTGAATCTAGACTCTAAAATATGTCTATATACATCCATATGTGCCAGTCCATTTGAAATCTCTAAAAAACTAATATTTATAGGAACGAAGGGAGTAAAATGTAAGACATGCATGGTCCTCAGTTCAATATTTAAAATGAACATGAGACTGAAACATGAATATTAAGTCTAGTACTACAGTACATGCAAATGTTGTGTTTAGGCGGAGCTATGATTGTCGGGGGTCAACCCCTCGACCTTAGATAAAATTGTGGAACTCTGTTTAGGGTTGTTTGATTTATTTGTCCCCACCCTCCCAACCACCGACTGGTTGTGCACCCCCCACCCCTCCTCCCCAGGAGAATATCATGTGCCCCCATACCTTAGATGCTATATGCCGGTACGAGTTGCTTGGAGCTTGTAGATCTGAGATATAGCAGCTCACATGATGTGTCTTAATATTTTAACAGGAAACCTTGATTAGTTTGAGAATTGCACACAATTTGTACAAAAACTACTCAGATGCCCTTGGATCCCATATCCAACGACCTCAAAGCTCGTATCACCGTAGCATCTAAGATGAAGGAGGACATCATATTCTCCTGTATGTAAGAATATCATGTGTTACCACACCTTAGATGCTTTGGTGATACAAACTCTTCGGAGCCGTTGGATTTGTGACCCAACACCTCCTCGGTGGTTCGAATGGTTTCTTGCAGAAAAGCCCCAAAAGAGTTCGGCCACTTCTTACAAGCACAAAGACTGCTCAGATGCCATTGGATCTCAGATCAAACGACCTCGAAGCTCATATCACCGTAGCATCCAAGCTGCAATAGCACCTTATGTTTTCTCGCACGGGAGTATATGAGGTGCTCCCGCACCGTAGATTCTATGGTGATACGAGTTCACTGAGATCTAACGGCCCACAGTAGGAGGTTTGAATGTTTTTGCAATATACGGCTGATAGAGTTTGGGAAATGCGCAGAAAGTACAAGTACTATGCATGTGCCATCTAATCACTGATCAGACGACCTAGATGCTCATATCACCGTAGCGGGTAATTAAGCTACGGGGAGCACCTAATATGAGCAACGGGGAGCCGTTGGATCGAAGATGCAGCGGCACACACGAGGCCTGAATGTTTTATTTGCAAAAAAACCTTTGGAGAGTTTGGAAATTGCTCATAATTACAAAGACTACTCCCAAGCCATTGGATCTCACTTCCAACGGTGTAAAAACTCGTATCACCATAGTATCTAAGCTGCGGGGTGGATGTGATATTCTATGCCGCTGTCATTTTTGTTCATAAACTTGCAAAATACGTGTAACTCGTGCCGTTACTTGTCTAACCGCGCAAAGTGTTTGTTCAAAAAAACCATCCTACACTGAAATATCGGAACAACACACGGGGGTCCCACTTGTCATTAATCAAATTTGGACCTAAAACTAACAAATCTGAAAGAGGAGATTCGAACTGGCAACCTGGACTACAAAGCGTAAGTTGATAGCCTGAAACAACAACGGTTGTTGGCTTTGTCCCATAACTTGATTTTATACAGTATTACGTTGAGTAGAGTAGAGGGAGTGCCTCGTCAACACGTGCATGACCGTTGTCTCACTTACTGGTGGGTCCCAGGTCTGCGATCTCAATCTCTCTTCTCTCCATCGTCTAACCTTTGCACGGGCACACACGAAGAGCGGCGCTAGCTTGCCGTGGTGTTATTACAACTAAAAAAAGCTTGGAAATAAAAGAATCGCCTAGAACAAGAGATGTTGTCGCTGGTTGAGACGGAGCTAACCACATCTATCCTCCATGCCACCTTTGCATGATGAAGATGTGTGGCTAGTGGGATGTTTTCGACCGACTGGCTGGGTCCCGAGGTCAAACCATAGGTTACTGCCGACGTCTGATACAGTACTCCCTCCGTCTAGGTGAGTAAGTCACCGTGACCAAGGAGGAGGGGAAAACGAGAGACCTTAATGTTTATTTGCTAATTAATAGCATTGCCTGCAATGAACTAACCACTTCATGTCGTGTTTACTAGTCTCAAATCATTAAAAGCATGCACACCCCTTATCTCTTATTGGTTGATATGTCAAGAAACAATAAACGAGATAGAAGTTAATGCACTGCGCCTAAGTGTTTTTGGATTATTTAATTTTCGTAAGATGACTTACACACCTAGACGGAGGGAGTATATTTTTACACGCACATTTTTCCTCCGTGCCGAGACGTGGCACACCCTACCGCGCGGTTTCGTTGTCCTCCCGGGTGGTGCACGCATATATTCTTCCTGACGTGGGATGCCCTACCGCGCATTTTCTGGGTCCTCCTCGGTCGTAGCGCCGAAGCAAGTAAATGAGTCGTCAAATCACGAAAGACCACCTTTCCTGCCGAGTACATCAGTGAAGCACGGTGGCTAGCTAGTTGGGCTAGTTCGACCGATTAGCTAGGCCGCCGCCAGATTTGTTTTTTCACCCGTTTTTTTATCTACTTGCCAGCAGGTAAATTTAAATATCCACCGTGGCGTTGCTCTGGTGTTTGGGTGCGGCAGGATTTTTAATTTTTTGATTGATGGGAGCAGGTGCGATAGGATTTTTAATTTTTTGATTGGTGGGAGCAGGCGCGACAGCAATTAGTCATGATGACTCCGCTTGTAAAACCCACTGCTCCCTGATGTGAGAAGTCGTCAACTGGTGTTTTACCGTGGTGAAAACCAAAAGATTCCCCGCTCCTCGGCTGGCTCCCTCTGCCTTCCCATAGATTGCATTGCATTTCAGCCGTTTCGCCCCCTTTGCTTCCTCTCCCCATTGCTTCTACCTGGTGCCATGGCGGGGCAGCATATCACGGAGTCCGAGGTGAGGCGTCTGACACAGGAGCTCCATGCCAAGGATGCGGAGCTCAGGGCCAAGGACGTGGAGCTCCATGAGCTCAAGGAGGAGAGGAGTGCCATGCTCCTCCGTTATGTGCGGGAGTTCACGGAGCTTCAAAAGCGGCAGGCGTCCACCACAAAGATGCTCGAGGCGTCGGCGGCGTTGCTGCAGAAAGCGGGAGATACGATAGGCCGTCAGGGGAGCCGGCTGGAGCGCGAGCGGGCTGATTGTGACTAGGTCCAGGATCGCCTCAGCCACTTGGTGAACAAAGTTGCCAAGCACGTGTTGTGGCTGTGCGATGCCTACCGTCATGCCAGCGCGACGATGCCGGCCGTCGGGCTAAACCCGTTCGACCACCCGGTCGACTTCAACGAGCTGCGGCTTCCTGACCTAGTCTCCTTCTTCACCTATATCTCCGAGGAGCTGAGCCATCTCCGCGCGATGGTGGGGGCTGAGCTGGACAAGGAGGGGTTGCAGGCTGCCGTCGCCGTTGCCGGGCGAATCCTTGCAGGGCTCCATCATCAGAATTCATTCGTGCCATTGGACGCGGTCTTTGACGAACTGGCTCCCATCGACCGGGAGCGGGTTCTGCGGGCGGTTGCACCCTGCATCACCAATGTCGTGCGCCTCGAGAAGCAGAGGGACCTCGGTGGTGTTTAGGCGCCCTCTGCATGGGCATGTCCATGTCTCGGTGCAACATGACCATTGGATCAAACTCAGACGGTGCAGATCAGTCACTGTAGCACAAAGCGTGTGGGTGTGTTTGGTTGCATTCGCATGTCAATATAGTTGTTTCCTCTTCGTGTATGTTTGTTAACCTACTAGTGTGAACTCATGCACCCTTCATGTACTCTGCCAAACACCCAAAAGGGGTCGAGAAGGGAACTTTTGCTCCCATCCCGTGCACCCTTCATACACCCTGTCTAACACTATTCGTGCTTCATATGGTTCATGTTTCATGGAGTACTATAGCACCATACTCTCCTGCGCTGTAGACCTACTTCTGTTAACATTGGTCTCACCGTTCATTCTCGACCGGACAGTCAAAAAAGCGGTACTATGTTACATATAGGAGTAGTTGACATGCGCACAACATCATTTGTTATCATCATATCTTACTACACTAGCAACAAGATTGTCTAGTACTGACGTATGAACCACTACACATGCCTAGTAGTAGGAGCACTGTGTATGTTCAAGTGGCTGTTGTGTTTCGCACTCCTCCGTCGTAAGAGTGGAAACGCTTGCTATAATAATTTTTTTCTTCAAAAAAAACAGTGGACACGCTCTACCGTGCGGATCCTCCTCAAGCCATGCACTAAATTACTCACTTTCGCCAACGTGTGGGACAGCCAGCACCTGGGTCCACCAGCCATGCACTAAATTACTCCGTAGTAGAGTGACGGTAGACTACCCCGATCGAAGCGCCGCAGTAATGCCCAATGAGCCGTCAAATCACAAAACCCCCTCCTTTCCAGCAGTAAGTTGGACGGACGAAGCAACCATCATTTCACTCTTCTCTCTCAGCTTCCTCTCTTGAAGAAAACCCCCACTCGCTTCGCTTCTCCCTCATCTCGTTCCTCCTTTCACTCTTCTCTCTTAGCTTCCTCTCTTGGATGGACGCTGGAGCACCGGCCGACGTGATGTCTATGGCTCTGGCCAAAACCGTCGAGGCTCATGGTACGAAGAAGCGCAAGCACCCCGCCGAGACTACCGCAGACAAGCTCAAAGCCATCGCCCTATCCAAGTCCCCCTCTCCGGGATCCCTCATTAAGCAAGTCCAGGTAATGTCTCTTGTTGATGATCTTTTTCTCGATCTTGATTGTGTTCTTTCATCTAACATGCAGTACTAGTACTAGTAGTACAACTTTTTGGGTGATCTTGCATGTGATTTTAGTGTGCCAAATGATCTTGTGTGTGATTTTAGTGTACTAGTAGTGTTCTTTCATCTAAATTCCTCTTTTGACCAAAACATGCGAGAGGTTGACACTGATTTCTTACAAATTACTTCCAACTACTCCCTCTGTCCCAAATTTCTTGTCTTAGATTTGTCTAGATACGGATGTATCAAGAGATACATCCGTATCTAGACAAATCAAAGACAAGAATTTTGGGACGGAGGGAGTACTTTATGAACATCAATGCTACCTTTCAAGAGGGTATATTTGCCTCAGTAACTTGTGTTATGGATATTGCAAGTAATCCCTCTGCTCTCATGCCTTTGAAGACATGTTCTAGTGTCTTTGTTCACTCATTTCTGTGCGTATATGTAGTCATATATGGAGTATAATATCGAAAATCATCTTATATTTCTGAATGGAGGTAGTAATAAAATATGGTTTCTATTTGAATTAGAACCAGGTCCGTGGTGGAGATGAAGTTCTTAAAGTCATGTCGTGTGAACTGGAAGACCTCGGGATGAGTTCTACTGCTAAACTATCCAGCTGTTGTGTCCTTGTCGCCACGTGTCCTGAACTAGTGTTTTCTTGTAGCATTGTTGTCAGGCGTGTTCTCGAGGTTGTACTTGACCACAACAATTTCCTGGCTATGCCTTCGATTACGAAGGGTGTGGTTCTTGTAAAGCTTCCCAACAAATCTGATGCGGCCTGTCTTCATCATCGTGTTTATGAGTGGAAAGACCACCCTGTTAGGTTCTCCAAGGTTGACAAGATGGTGATGGTGCATGTAGACATCTCTCACAAAGTCCATGGCCTAGTCAGTTATGCGGGGTTCATCCCATAGGTTGGTGGCAAGAAATAGTTTGCAGAGTTTAATTAGTGCAACTTTGCTTGTCTGTAGTAAGTACTATTGTTCAGTACTTGATTTGTGTTTGTGAACCCTGTATTGTTTATTAGTACTGCCGCTTTTGGTGTGTTGTCAGTTATGAGAACGGTCTATGTTAATGTGTGTCCAATCAATTCTGTCTATATATTTTGAAGTATCCGGATCATCTTTTTTGTGAGGACGGTTTATCAATTATGGTTACACTCCAATATCTGTATTCATTGCAGGGTTTATCGCACCCACCAGGATTTCTAGTCCCATGGATGTTCGGTCCATACGATTTGTCACAACCTTTCGACTGTCCTGCTTGTGGGAGTAGGAGGGGCCCCTGCATGCCCCCCGTAGTTGGACGATCAATCTTCTGTTTAGTACTTCAACATAGTGATTTCCTGGTAAGGATTCACTCGTGTCACATCAAGTAAATCTTATTGATTTACTGTCTAAATCTTATTGATTTAATGTCATGTTTTCTTTCTTTTCCTGCAATTTTATGATGCAGGTTTTGCCATGTGACATTCATCACAGAATAAACCGTTTGGTTTGCTCTACGATGGCCATTTTTGCAGGTATCACTTCTTATGTCGTGTCAGTAGCAAAGGCACTATCCATCACTTATATTACTGGAAAAAATTGGATCAGTCTATTGTCTGAGTACAAGCTGAATCCCTATGATGAACTGCAGTTTGGTTTAACAAAAAGGCCACAATTAGTCCTTCTCGCGTTTAGAAGAAATGAAGAAAAAAACTGGATCACGGTCACAGATCCTAGTCAAGGTAGAAAGATGATCATAGTAGAATAGACACGATTGCCGCTGTCTCGCACATCGGTACCACCTTCAGCAACAGATTGAGCACCGGCAGTTGCTCTAGCACTAACAGTGGCAGCAACTCAGTCTGATCCAGCTGAGGATTGGGCACCGACCGCGTCAGCGGATCAGTCTGATCTACCGGAGGATCGGGCATCGACACAGGCACCTGCTCCGACACCGGCACTAGCTCTACAAGGAGCACCATCTCCGGCAGCAGTAGCGGCTTCGGCACCTGCACCAATACTTGCACTTGCATCTGCTCCGGCCCGTGCAGTTGCACCGGCAACAGACTGGGCCGCAGTTTGCACTTCATATACCAAAGTCCTTGCAAAAACCAACATGTCCACCGTCTTGGTAAGCATTGGCCGCCCAAGTGCTTTGTTCTTTTTTATTTTCATGTTGTTTCACATGATTCACTGTGTTGATCTAACTATTTGGGTATGTCTTCTTGTTTGCAAACAGAGAATTCCTAGAGCAACTAGGGAGTCGTTCAACAATCCGGGCGACCGCGACCAATTTTCTCTTACCATGCGCATCCTTGCTGTGAATGCACCTGCTCAATATACCGTAAGTACAAAGGATGGTCGCATGATGATTGATGCTATAGGATGGTCAAGGTTCAAATCTAAATCATATCTTGCGGTAGGGGATGATGTCAAAATCGAACTTTCTCGGAAAGGAGAGCTGGTCCAAATCAACTTTGAAATTCTTCAGTAGTAGCACACAACTGCCGAACTGATCTATCCTCCGAGAGATTTTGATGTAATAATCTGGCATGGTGAAACAAGTGTCCTGTGTGTATAAGTAGTATGACAGTATTATTTATCACATGGTATATCGTTGATAGAATTGCAACTCTGATTGCTGGTTAGGAACTGTCGTTCGATTTCATTCCAACAGCTGCCATGCGTTATTCAATTTTGTGTATTTGCCTTGCGACAGCATCTAAGACCAGCGCCGTACCGATTTCTTGCAATATGAAAAGCGCTGAGGTAGAACACATGGGCCCCCAAACATGTAGGGTGGGCCTGTGGCCCAAAGTCCAGAACCGTGAGCCTGTCTGAGTATTATATTCTCAGCTGAACCCCCATAAAAAAAGCTGAACCCCCATAATGCCCGTGCGTTGCACGTAACATCAAGATGCATTTGTATGAGTATTTTATCTTGTGAGAGAAAAGGATGAACGAGGGAAGGCCTTATTTGCAAATGTGGAGAGGTGTGTGGGTACCTTTTTGCAAAATTGCCATAGTTTCCTTCCTATCCGTCAGATATAAATCGGACGGCCTATATTGCAGGATGGCAGGCACACCATCATCACCAACTCGTCTATACTGTGTTAAAAACAACTCTATTTTTTATAATTATATATGTTATATATATTCCCCTTGATTTTTCTTATGTATAAAGTTGTGATATAAAAGATTTGTATATTTCTTTACAGAGGGAGTATCTCTCTGTCAAAAATATATTTATGTGTAACTAGTTACTCCTGTCTTTCTACTTCCTTTCGCTGATATGTGGGGCAACCGGCAACGGGGTCCACGTGCCATATGCACAAATTAGAGTGCACAACTGCACGGTAGACACACCCCGGTCGTAGCGCCGCAGTAATGCCCAATGAGCCGTCAAATCACAACCCCCCCCCTTTCCGCTTTAGCAGTAAGCTGGACGGACGAAGCGGCAATATTTCACTGGGCCTGAATCCCCTTCTCCCTCGTCTGCTTGTTCAGAGAAAACCCCCTCTCGGCGATTGCATAGGGTTTTCTCATGGAGAACCAGGTACGAATTCTTCATCCATCCCCGATAAATCCAAGTCCCTTGGTCGCAGGTAATCCTAGGATGGCAGCCGCCGCCGTTGATGCATTTTTCTTCCTACTGAATCTAGTGTGTTTCATTTGCAGTGCCCAAAGTGCGAGTACCCTACAGGTTTCTGCGCCCTCGGCGAGACGCCACACTTGTTCCTTCTCATCCTAACACAGGATTTTGAAACGCGCACAGTATGTTCCTAGAATCCTCTTTTCTATCCGGGAGGGTGGGTTTTTTTGAACATGCTGTCGACTAATTTGGAAATTTGGATTGCTATATTTGGATAAAAGGTACTACTAGTACGATGGTCAACACTGACGTGAAGGAGGAAGTTATTTCTAGATTTGGATAGGGAATACATTGTGTTCTCATATTATTTTTCCTGCAGTGCATTATTTGCTCTGCCAGAACACATGTACTCAAGATGCTCGGCCTTGCCATAACTGAATACACTAGTTTAATGGTCACAGTGAAGACAAGCCATGGATATAAGTTCCGAGTTGGCTTCATGAACCAAGAAGATCGCTGCTTTTTTATGGCCGAACTTGGATAAACTTTCTCAAGTGTTATGGACTGAAAGTTGGCGCACGAATGTTGATGGAAATAGCAGAACCTGGTCTCATCTTCACTGCGATCTTCCACCCCGACGTCGTTCCAATTGTTCATCCATGTTAGTTTTGTATCTGGTTCTTGCTTGTTGCCTCGATTACTTCTTAATCCACCTATTCTGTCTAACTAATCACAATTTAACTTTAGAAGTAGCAACGAATCTCTCACGAAGATGCTACTTCTAACTAATATTTTCTTATAATTGGTGGCACGTGTAGGTTTTTTCAGAGTTAAGCAGGCTGCTCGTTTGTTATTCTGTAGTAACTCGGCTGTTACTGATGGCACTGAAGTTGACTGGGACGACATCCACAAGTTCCTACACTTTATTGATCGTCTTGAGGTCCTTGTGGGGCGTTTCAATGGTGGAAGGCCACGTGGGATATGTGTGCCACTGCTGCACTCGTTGAACAGGTCCAACTGTGTCGAGAAACTTATGGTACGAGCTGTTTTCTGTTATATATGTTGTTCATAAACTATTGCTTATACACAGTTTTACAGCTGTGATCTTCTTGAAATAGAAACTGCCCAGTTCTATTGTTCCTATACAGATGCCTGACCATGGTCGGGTCAGACTTGCGCTTGGTCACAACATGATGTTTATGTCGACCTACTCAATTCCCCTTGGAGGTGAAAAGATACTTATTCATGGGTGGTCTCAAATAAAGAAGGCCCGTCCATCTTGGAGAATAGGACAGAAGATTATGTTCATGCTTTTCCATGGCTCTAAAGCGAATATCCTGTTTATTGACCACATTGCGAGATGAAGCCGCTTTCAGAAGGTTGTGGATGCGCGGGGTGGCGGTCCTGGGGCTTGGCAGCCTCACCCTTGGTTAACTGTAGGCAAAGTAGCACTGTTCGCGGTGTGCTTTGTACGGTTGAACCTGTATAAGTACTCATACTGCTTTCAACTTTGGTTGTTAAGTGCCCTTGTGGGTTTCAGTTAAGGTTGTTAAGTACTCCTGCTGCTTTTACAGTCTATCGTGTTTCTTCAGTCCTGTCTTCCTCCAGCTGCCAAAACTAAACCAGCACCGGCGGGGCCGCCTGCTTCTGCCTCCCACGGCTGGCTGCGCCTCAGCGCACGCATTGCCGCCCCACTATCTCCTAAATCATTAACGCCGATGTCCTCCATGCGGTTTGGTGCGCTCGCCGTGGCGCCGCCCTCTCGCGTTGTCAACATGGTCGACAAACAATAGGAATCGGCAGAAGTACATGGATAGGATGATAGTAGGGGCCCACCACGTCAGTGTATGAAAAAAATAAAATGCTTCCTCCTAGTGTTTTCCTGACATCTGGGACCCACGACATTGTCAGTGTATATAGTCAATAGACAAGAGAACAACACAAGATCGGCTGACACCTGGGACGTAGCTGCTCGAGCAGTATTTTTTTTGTTATTGTTGAGACGGAGCAGGGTTTGAACTTGGCTGTGGCCCGTCTAGCCCAGGCTTATATTTTATGTTCACCATGTGACCAGCGCATCTATTTTTTCTTTGTGAAAATGAGCCCAGTTTATTTTTTCTGAAGAATACCCAATCCAGGCCTACTTATTTTTCTACGCCCTGATGGGCTGCAACTCTTTCAAGATGCCTACAAATCTTGAAAGTAACATGAAATGGGTTGTAAATATAAAAACATATGACAAATTGGCAATTACTTTATAATTTTTTTTCACATTTTCAGATTCCTATTTCACTGGGCATTAACCTAATTTAAATATATCTTCAAAGTACTTTAAATCTGGCTCGACATTTCGGTATTAAAAATAGTTTGGAACCCACAGAAATATGCGAAATTGGCGTTGGCCAACCAAAAAAAAACGACTGCAATAAATTGCATAAGAAGTTGCCATGAGCTATATATAAATTATTAAAAAAAGAAGGAGTGGTCTGACTTGTGGGCCTGTTTAGTTGACGCGTATGCAAGATTTTTTTAGTTATTATATACGTCAACAAACGATTCTAGCAGACGTAACCGTTGGATGTCAATCCAACGACCGTCGTGTTTCTTCAATCTCTGATCTTCTTGCTCCAGCCGCCAAAGCAGTGCCGGCGGGACCGCCTGCTCCCGCCTCCCGTGGCCGGCTGTGCTGCCGCGCAGGCCTCAGCGCCTCCTACTCCTCCCACCGCTGGCCAGGGCATCCCTCTACTCACCCACACCCCCTATTATTCTGCGGCGACGACAGCCTCACACCGCAGCCGAACTGGTGAACCCTCCTACTCCTCTCCGCGCGGGCTTCCACTGCCGCGTCTTCCCCGGCTCCGCGTCGTCCCCTTCCTAGGCCTCGCCGTCGTCCACCGTCGTGGTGCTCTCGACGCGGCGTGGTCAATGTGGTCAACGACCGACTTCCATCGAAAGAGTACTGTACATGGAGAGGCTGACAGCTGGGTCCACGACAGCCGCAAGGAAGTGCCTCCTTATTACGCGGAAAATAATTATTCCTCCACCTGACAGCAGGGACCCACCAGATGGGCCACCAGTATTTCACGAAAAAAAAATCCCCCTGACTGCTGGGACCCACCAGCTACATCTTCTTACGCAAGTGCGTCCGGGCAAAAAATGATTCACCCACCTGACTGCTGGGACCCACCAGCTACATCTTCGCACGCAAGGAAGTGCCTATAGTTGGGACCCACCTGGTCGAAGCATATGTAGCATTGTCATTCTGGTCACGAACATGTACGTACTATATACTAGTCGATGTAGAGGCATGCACATGTCGTAGTAGAGGCGCACACGTAGCATGTACACGTACGTACAGCGGCGAGTGCGCAAGAAAGAAAATATGGTCATGTACGTACATACGGGCGGGGTCTCGAACGCCTACTCGCGCATATATACATACGGCCAGGGCTCGTGTACATGGTTGGGTCGGAACGGAGAAACAACATCGTCGTCGTGTTCATGGGGAGCCAACCGGCTGGGTCGGAATGGAATGCGTCGTCGTGTTCATCGGGAGGGCTTGGACGGAACAGGCGATGCAAAGGAGGCCTGGCGTACCGCAGAACGGAGGAAACAGCCTTGGTGTTCGACCGGCCACGTTCGAAACGGGATCCTGTTCATCGGGAGGGGTCTGGCGTACCGCAAAACGGAGGAAATGGACTTCCTACGGTCGAAACAGGGGTCCTGTTGATCGGGAGGGGTGTGGTGTACCGCAAAACGGACAAAACGAACTTGTGTTGGAGTGCTACGGTCGAAACAGGGGTCTTGTTCATCGGGAGGGGTGTGGCGTACCGCAAAACGGGACTCCATGGGATACTATTCATCTCCACCGTCGACCTCCTCCAGCCTCCACGGGCTACTGTTCATCCACCTTTGACCTCCTCCAGCCTCCACCTGTGATTGTTCATCCACGGGCTCCTATTCATCCAGTCTCCACCTCGCGCTAATCCACCGGCTACTGTTCAACCACCCTCTCCACGGGCTCCTGTTCACCACCCTCCACGGGCTACTGTTCACCCACCCCTCCATCATCTACTGTTCATCCAGCCCTCCATGGGGTCGTACTGTTCATCCAACCCTCCATGGGGTCCTGTTCATCCAGCCCCAACCGGCTCGATCGATCGGGGTCCTGTTCACCCAGAGGCAACGCCATGGGTCCTGTTCATCCACTCCCACCGCTCACTGTTCATCCAACACCCCCCGCAATGCTCACTGTTCAATCTAGAGAGGCAGCATCGATCGGCTTCAGTTAGCAACAGTAGCGAAGGAATCGCTCGATCGGGTTCAGTTAACATCCATCGATCGATCGCTCGGGTTTAGTAACGCGTAGCCTGCAGTGCAATCGCTCGGGTTCAGTTAGAGCCCAACGCCTCGCTCTGGTTCAGTTAGAGCCAATGCCACACACACACACGTGCGTACATGTACGAGAGAAACGCGCATCGCTCGGCCCCCGACCACCCACCGTAACCGGGAACTCCCCCAAAATTTTCCTCGCCCTCGCTTCTACCACGGTTTTTTTCGTCATGCACGGCCCAAAGAATGTCATGCAGCTGCGTCTCCGGCCCGCCCAGGACGAAAAGCCCATTTTCTGTCATGATTTTTTGTCATAGAAGTAGGAGCCCACCACATCTATGATGATACCGGGTTTTGTCACAATTATCGTCATAGAAGTGTCATATGTATGACAGAAAAAAATTCGTTCGGCCCAAAATGTCACGGATGTGTCTTTTTTTGTAGTGATGACTCTATGTGAAGGCCTCCGGCGATGTACCGGGATATGCAATGAATCAAGAGAGACATGTATGAAAGGATTATAACAGTGGCTTTGCCACAAATACGATGTCAACTACATGATCATGCAAAAGCAATATGACAATGATGGAACGTGTCATAATAAACGGAACGGTGGAAAGTTGCATGGCAATATATCTCGGAATGGCTATGGAAATGCCATAATAGGTAGGTATGGTGGCTATTTTGAGGAAGATATAGAGAGGTTTATGTGTGATAGAGCGTATCGTATCACGGGGTTTGGATGCACCGGCGAAGTTTGCACCAACTCTCAAGGTGAGAAAGGGAAATGCCCGGTACCGTAGAGGCTAGCAATGATGGAAGGGTAAGAGTGCGTATAATCCATAGACTCACATTAGTCATAAAGAACTCATGTACTTATTGCAAAAGTTTATTAGCCCTCGAAGCAAAGTACTACTACGCATGCTCGTAGGGGAAGGATTGGTAGGAGTTAACCATCACGCGATCCCGACCTCCACACATAAGGAAGGCAATCAAAAGAGCACCCCATGCTACAAATTTGTCACACAACTTTTACCATACGTGCATGCTATGGGACTTGCCAACTTTAACACAAGTATTTCTCAATTTCATAATTACCCAACTAGCATGACTCTAACATTACCACCTCTATATCTCAAAACATTTATCAAGTATCAAATTGATCATAGTGTTCAATGCACTCTATATGATAGTTTTTATAACCAAAGCAAATTACCATGTTGTTCTAAAAGACTCTCAAAATAATACAAGTGGAGCATGAGAGTTCATCTATTTATTCAAAATAAAACCACCACCGTGCTCTAAAAAGATAAAAGTGAAGCACTAGAGCAAATGACAAACTACTCCGAAAGATATAAGTGAAGATCAATGAGTAGTTGAATAATTATGTAACTATGTGAAGACTCTCTAACATTTAATAATTTCAGATATTGGTATTTTATTCAAACAGCAAGAAAAACAAAACAAAATGGCATTTCAAGGATAGCACAACTCATGTGAAGAAGCAAAAAACTTAGGCTCAACCGATACTAACTGATAATTGTTGAAGAAGAAAGGTGGGATGCCTACCGGGGCATCCCCAAGCTTGGATGCTTGAGACTTCTTCAAATATTATCTTGGGGTGCCTTGGGCATCCCCAAGCTTAAGATTTTGTGTCTCCTTAATTCCTTTTATATCTCGGTTTCCTAAATCTCGAAAGCTTCATCCACACCAAACTCAACAAGAACTCGTGAGATAAGTTAGTATAAACCAATGCAAAAACCTTATCATCTTCTACTGTGAGAAATCACTAAAATTATTATTCCACACTGCATACTAAATTTCTCTGCATATTTAATACTCCTATCCTCAAATAGAATCATTAAACAAGCAAACATATGCAAACAATGCAAACATAACAGCAATCTGCCAAAACAGTAGAGTCTGTAAAGAATGGAAGATTCATCATAATTACCTAACTCCAAAAATTATCATAAAAATACTACACTGTAGAAGATTTATCAGATCTCAATATGCAAAAAGTTTCAATATTATATCATTCTCTGACTTTTCTAGGGAATTTTTGCAACAGCGGTAAACTTTCTGTTTTGAAACAGCAACATGTATACTTGCAAAATAAGCATGGTAAAGGCTATCCTTGACATTTTTATTGAAAATATAGATGTAAAACATTATTATAAATAACAGAAAGCAAATACTAACAAAAGAAAATGACGCTCCAAGCAAAACACATATCATGTGGTGAATAAAAATATAGCTCCAAGTAAAGTTATTGATGAACGAAGACGAAAGAGGGGATGCCTTCTGGGGCATCCCCAAGCTTGGGCTCTTGGTTGTCCTTGAATATTACCTTGGGGTGCCTTGGGCATCCCCAATCTCAGGCTCTTACCACTCCTTATTCTATAGTCCATCAAATCTTTACCCAAAACTTGAAAACTTCACAACACAAAACTCAACAAAAAATCTCATAAGCTTCGTTAGTATAAGAAAATAAAACCACCACTTAGGTACTATTGTGAACTCATTATAAATTCATATTGATGTAATATCTACTGTATTCCAACTTCTCTATGGTTCATACCCTCCGATACTACTCATAGATTCACCAAAATAAGCAAACAACACATAGAAAACAGAATCTGTCAAAAACAGAACAATCTGTAGTAATCTGTATCATTAGAATACTTCTGTAACTCCAAAAATTCTTAAATAAATTGGTGGAACTGAGGAATTTGTCTGTTAATCATCTGCAAAAAGAATCAACCTAAAAGCATCCTCCAGTGAACAATGGCAGCTAATCTCGTGAGCGCTAAAGTTTCTGTTTTTTACAGCAAGATCATAAAGACTTCACCCAAGTCTTCCCAAAGGTTCTACTTGGCACAAACACTAATTAAAACATGAAACCACATCTAACCAGAGGCTAGATGAATTATTTATTACTAAACAGGAGCAAAAGCAAAGGACAAAAATAAGATTGGGTTGCCTCCCAACAAGCGCTATCGTTTAACGCCCCTAGCTAGGCATGATGATTTCAATGATGCTCACATAAAAGATAAGAATTGGAACATAAAGAGAGCATCATGAAGCATCTTACTAACACATTTAAGTCTAACCCACTTCCTATGCATAGGTATTTTTTGAGCAAACAACTTATGGGAACAATAATCAACTAGCATAGGAAGGCGAAACAAGCATAACTTCAAAACTTTAAGCACATAGAGAGGGAACTTGATATTATTGCAATATGTAGAAGCATATGATCCTCTCTCATAATAATTTTCAGTAGCATCATGAATTAATTCAACCATATAACCAGCACCTAAAGCATTCTTTGCATGATCTACTTTCATAGAAATTTTACTACTCTCCACATAAGCAAATTTCTTCTCATGAATAGTAGTGGGAGCAAACTCAACAAAATAATTATCATATGAGGCATAATCCAATTGAAAACTAAAATCATGATGACAAGTTTCATGGTTATCATTATTCTTAATAGCATACAAGTCATCACAATAATCATCATAGATAGCAACTTTGTTCTCATAATCAATTGGAACCTCTTCCAAAATAGTGGATTCATCACTAAATAAAGTCATGACCTCTCCAAATCCACTTTCATCAATATAATCATCATAAATAGGAGGCATTCTTTCATCATAATAAATATTCTCATCAAAACTTGGGGGACAAAAATATCATATTCATCAAACATAGCATCCCCAAGCTTGTGGCTTTGCATATCATTAGCATCATGGGTATTCAAAGAATTCATACTAATAACATTGCAATCATGCTCCTCATCCCAAGCTTGTGGATTTATAGACTTCTTCTTCTTGCACTTGAGCACAATTTTCCTTTCCATCATTTTCACGAAAGATATTAAAAAGATGAAGCGTATGAGGCAAACTCAATTCCATTTTTTTATAATTTTCTTTTATAGACTAAACGAGTGATAAAACAAGAAACAAAAAGATTCGATTGCAAGATCTAAAGATATACCTTCAAACACTCACCTCCCCGGCAACGGCGCCAGAAAAGAGCTTGATATCTACTACACAACCTTCTTCTTGTAGACGTTGTTGGGCCTCCAAGTGCAGAGGTTTGTAGGACAGTAGCAAATTTCCCTCAAGTGGATGACCTAAGGTTTGTCAATCCGTGGGAGGCGTAGGATGAAGATGGTCTCTCTCAAACAACCCTGCAACCAAATAACAAAGAGTCTCTTGTGTCCCCAACACACCCAATACAATGGTAAATTGTATAGGTGCACTAGTTCGGCGAAGAGATGGTGATACAAGTGGAATATGGATGGTAGATATAGGTTTTTTTAATCTGAAATTATAAAACAGCAAGGTAACTAATGATAAAAGTGAGCAAAAACGGTATTGCAATGCTAGGAAACAAGGCCTAAGGTTCATACTTTCACTAGTGCAAGTTCTCTCAACAATAATAACATAAATAGATCATATAACAATCCCTCAACATGCGACAAAGAGTCACTCCAAAGTCACTAATAGCGGAGAACAAACGAAGAGATTACTGTAGGTTACGAAACAACCTCAAAGTTATCCTTTCCGATCGATCTATTCAAGAGTCCGTAGTAAAATAACACAAAGCTATTCTTCCGTTCGATCTATCATAGAGTTCATACTAGAATAACACCTTAAGACACAAATCAACCAAAACCCTAATGTCACTTAGATACTCCAATGTCACCTCAAGTATACGTGGTCATGATTATACGATATGCATCACACAATCTTAGATTCATCTATTCAACCAACACAAAGTACTTCAAGAGTGCCCCAAAGTTTCTACCGAAGAGTCAAGATGAAAACGTGTGCCAACCCCTATGCATAAGTTCAGGAGGACAGAACTCGCAAGTTGATCACCAAAACATACATCGAGTGGATCACGTGAATATCCCATTGTCACCACAGATAAGCACATGCAAGACATACATCAAGTGTTCTCAAATCCTTAAAGACTCAATCCGATAAGATAACTTCAAAGGGAAAACTCAATCCATTATAAGAGAGTAGAGGGGGATAAACATCATAAGATCCAACTATAATAGCAAAGCTCGTGATACATCAAGATCATTCCAAATCAAGAACACAAGAGAGAGAGATCAAACACATAGCTACTGGTACATACCCTCAGCCCCGAGGGTGAACTACTCCCTCCTCGTCATGGAGAGCATCGGGATGATGAAGATGGCCATCGGTGAGGGATCCCCCCTCTGGCAGGGTGCCGGAACAGGCTCCCAAGAGGTTTTTGGTGGCTACAGAGGATTGCGGCGGTGGAACTCCCGATCTATTGTGCTCCTGGATGTTTTCGGGGTATATTGACATATATAGGCGAAAGAAGATAGTCAGGGGAGCCACGAGGGGCCCACGGGGGTGGGGGGTGTGCCCAGGGGGTAGGGCGCACCCTGGACCCTCGTGGCCACCTCGAAGCTTCCCTGACGTCTACTCCAAGTCTCCGTCTACTCCAAGTCTCATGGATTGCTTCCGTTCCAAAAATAACTCTCCCGAAGATTTCATTCCATTTGCACTCTGTTTCATATTCCTTTTCTTCGAAACACTGAAATAGGCAAAAAAATGGCAATATGGGTTGGGCCTCTGGTTAATAGGTTAGTCCCAAAAATAATATAAAAGTGTATAATAAATCCCATTAAACATCCAAGATAGGTAATATAATAACGTGGAACAATCAAAAATTCTAGATACGTTGGAGACGTATCAATCATAAACCCACAATTCATCGGATCTCGACAAACACACCGCAAAAAGAATTACATCGAATAGATCTCCAAGAATATCAAGGAGAACTTTGTATTGAGATCCAAAGAGAAAGAAGAAGCCATCTAGCTAATAACTATGGACCCGAAGGTCTGTGGTAAACTACTCACACTTCATCGAAGAGTCTATGGTGTTGATGTAGAAGCCCTCCATGATTGATTCCCCCTCCGACGGAGCGCCGGAAAAGTCCCCAAGATGGGATCTCACGGGTACAGAATGTTGCGGCGGTGGAAATAGGGTTTCATGGTGCTCCTGGATGTTTTCAGGGTATATGAGAATATATAGGCGAAGGAAGTCGGTCAGGGGAGCCACGAGGGTTGGGGCGTGCCTACCTCCCTGGGCGCGTCCTCCTGCCTCATGGCCGCCTCATTTCTTTCTTGATGTCTACTCCAAGTCTCCTGGATTATGTTTGTTCCAAAAATAACTCTCCCGAAGGTTTCATTCCGTTTGGACTCCGTTTGATATTCCTTTTCTGCGAAGCACTAAAATAGGCAAAAACAACAATTTGGACTGGGCCTCCAGTTAATAGGTTAGTCCCAAAAATAATATAAAAGTGTATAATAAAGCCCATTAAACATCCAAAACGGGTAATATAATTGCATGGAACAATAAAAAATTATAGATACGTTGGAGACGTATCATGTACCCGTGAGATCCCATCTAGGGACCTTTTCCGGCACCCTGCCGAAGGGGGATTCGATCATGGAGGGCTTCTACATCAACTCTATTGCCCTTCCGATGAAGCATGAGTAGTTTACCACAGACCTATGGGTCCATTGCTAGCAGCTAGATGGCTTCTTCTCTCTCTCTCTCTTTGATTCTCAATACCATGTTCTCCTCGATGTTCTTGGAGATCTATTCGATGTAATACTTTTTTGCAGTGTGTTTGCCGAGATCCTATGAATTGCGGATTTATGATCAGCTTATCTATTAATATATATCTTCTCTGAATCCTTATGTGCATGATTTTATATCTTTGTAATTCTCTTTGAACTTTCGGTTTGGTTTGACCAACTAGATTGGTTTTTATTGCAATGGGAGAGGTGCTTATCTTTGGGTTCAATCTTGAGGTGTCCTTTCCCGGTGACCGTAGGGGCAGCAAGGCATGTATTGTATTGTTGCCATTGAGGTTAAAAAGATGAGGTTTTCATCATATTGCTTGAGTTAATTCCTCTACATGATGTCATCTTACTTAATGCGTTACTCTGTTCTTCATGAACTTAATACTCTAGATGTAGGCAGGAGTCAGTCGATGTGTGGAGTAATAGTAGTAGACGCAGAATCGTTTCGGTCTACTTGACACGGACGTGATGTAGGGATTAAAATGGAGTGGAAACTTTCTGTTTTTCTAGAGGAAAAATGGAAATGGAGAGGAAATATGAAAACGGAAACAGAAATTTGCAAAATGGAAGTGGAAATGCAATTTTTTATGCGGAAACGAAAACAAAAACGGAACGGCGTTTTCCGATGAAATAGACGTGGAAACGAAACTTTCCGTTTCCGTGAATATGGAATTTCTGTTTTTAGTATACACATATGGCTGCTTTGTAGCCCAACCACGATCTTTTGAGGCCCAACCTCTACTACCACACATGTATTCAACTTCCCTATACGGAATTGTCCAGTACTAGTACAATACTATGCTAAGTTGCTAAAATAAACATATTATTTTGTAGCCATGTTAACAATTCATTAAATGTATTTGTTTTATGTGTATTTCTCTATGATTGAAGGGGTTTCTAAGTCCCGGTCAACTCCCACTTTTGTATCCGTGTCCAGTCTATATTCGCTCCATGTCCGTTTCTGGTAGTATCTATTTCCGAATTCATTTCTGGGGTTTCTATATTTGTTTCCGCTTTTGCAAAAGAATATGAAAACAAATGTGGTAGCACTCATTGCCATAGATATCTTCATAACTTTGCGCTTTTCTATCAATTGCTCGACAGTAATTTGTTCACCCACTGTATTATTTGCTATCTTGAGAGAAGCCTCTAGTAAAACCTATGGCCCCCGGGTCTATTTTACATCATATTAGTTTCCGATCTACTATTTTTCAATCTTTTACTTTCTGATCTATAAACCAAAAATACCAAAAATATTTACTTTATTGTTTATATCTCTATCAGATCTCACTTTTGCAAGTAACCATGAAGGGATTGACAACCCCTTTATCGCCTTGGGTGCAAGTTGTTTGATTGTTTGTGCAGGTATTCGGTGATTTTTGCGTTGTCTCCTACTGGATTGATACCTTGGTTCTCAAAATGAGGGAAATACTTATCTCTACTTTGTTGCATCACCCTTTTCTCTTCAAGGAAAAACCAACGCAAGCTCAAGAAGTAGCACGCTTCTCCAAGCTCAAGTTCGCCACCTATGACAGCACCGTGGACCCCCTAAATTGGCTCAATCAGTGTGAAAAGTTTTTCAGGGGCCAACGCACGCTCGCGTCTGACCGCACCTGGATCGCCTCCTATCACCTCTGGGCACAACACAAACATGGTATTATGCCCTTGAGCAGGACGAGGGTGGCGTGCACCCATGGGAGCGTTTCCATGAGCTTTTCCTCTTACGCTTCGGACCACCGATAAGCGGGAGCCGGTTGGCGGAGCTTGGGCGCCTACCTTTCACCTCTACAATGCAAGACTTCACCGACCGCTTCCAGGCCCTGGCGTTCCACATGCCCGACGTCACGGCTCTCCACCGGGCCGAGCTCTTCGTTGGCAGTCTACCGAATCATATCCCGCATGGACGTGGATATGCGGGGACCACATGACCTCCAGACGGCCATGTACTATGCCCGCGCCTTCGAGCACCGTGCGGTGGCCTTGCAGCAGGCGGCACCATCTCAGGACGTCTGACAGCCCTCCCGGACACCACTGACACCACCAGCGCCGGGGCGTGCGGCCCAGTCTCCCATGGCAGCTAACACTCCGGCCGTGACGCACCCCTTCCATCGGCTCACCCCGGTCGAGCATCTCGAGCACCATCATCAGGGGCTGTGCTACAACTGCGATGAGCCCTACATCCCGGGCAACGTTTGCACACGCTTGTTCTACTTGGAGGCCGCAGACTACATCGAGGAGGACGTCGCCGCCACCGGGCTCGGCGACCCGACCACCCCCTTGGCCGATGAGGTTCCTCCGGGTGAGGGAGTCCTAGATTAAGGGGTCCTCAGACAGCCGAACTATATGTGTATGCCGGACTGTTGGACTATGAAGATACAAGATAGAAGACTTCGTCCCGTGTCTAGGTGGGACTCTCCTTTGCGTGGAAGGCAAGCTTGGCGATTCGGATATGTAGATTCCCTTCTCTGTAACCGACTCTGTGTAACCCTAGCCCCCTCCGTGTCTATATAAATTGGAGGGTTTAGTCTGTAGGATATGAACAATCGTAATCATAGGCTAGCTTCTAGGGTTAGCCTCTACAATCTCGTGGTAGATCAACTCTTGTAATACTCATATCATCAAGATCAATCAAGCAGGAAGTAGGGTATTACCTCCATAGAGAGGGCCCGAACCTGGGTAAACATCGTGCCCCCTGCCTCCTGTTACCATTAGCCTTAGACGCACAGTTCGGGACCCCCTACCCGAGATCCGGCGGTGTTGACACCGACATTGGTGCTTTCATTGAGAGTTCCACTGTGTCGTCATCATAAGGCTTGATGGCTCCCTCAATCATCTACAATGACGCAGTCCAGGGTGAGACTTTCCTCCCCGAACAGATCTTCGTATTTGGCGACTTTGCACAACGGGCCAACTCACTTGGCCATCTGGAGCAGATCGATAGCTACGCCCCTAGCCATCAGGTCAGGTTTGGAAGCTTGAACTACACCGCCGACATCCGTGGAGACTTGATCTTCGATGGATTCGAACCCATAACAGATGCACCCTATGGCCACGATGAGCATGACCTAGATCTGCCATCGGAATGTGTTCAGGAAACAACACCTATAGCTTCCCTGGCCTTAGATCCAGTACAAATCATGCCATCCGAGGACGGGAGGATGGACCCCGCCATGGAAGCTACACACTCAACGACGCTAGAGCCGAACACAGATTCAAACCTCCAACGAGGTCTGCATCATTGGACCCTCCGATTCATCTCCAGATACAGGTTCTAAACCATGTGTGTCTGCGCTCGTCGAATCTAATTGGGCGCCGAGCTTGGAGTTTATCTCCGCGGACATCTTTCGACACTCACCCTTGGGTGATGTGTTGAACTCATTAAAATCTCTCTCCTTGTCAGGAGATTCTTGGCCGAACTATGTCCGGCTTGAGTGGGAAGCGGACGACGAAGCACTTTGTTGCCCACCCACCACCCACTTGATAGCCACTGTCAATGACTTAACCGACATGCTTGACTTTGACTCTGAAGATATCGACGGTATGGACGACGATGCAAGAGAAGAAGAGGAACCACCGCCTATAGGGCGCTGGACAGCCACCTCGTCATATGACATTTACATGGTGGATACCCCCAAAGAAAACAATGGTGAGGACAAAAAGGATACAGGTGAGGATAAACCTCCCGAGAAGCAGCCGAAGCGCCGATGTCAGCGGCGCCATTCTAAACCATGCCATGGTAAAAACAGCAATACCGGCGCAGGGGACAATAGCACTCCGAACGATGCCGAAGACAACGAAGATGACCCCGCCCAGCCAAGCTTCGAACAAGCCAGACGGGAGGACGGGCAGGACAGCCCGAATGAACAGGCCATGAATGAAGACTTGAAAAACGATAATTACATGCCTCTCTCCGAGGATGAGTTGAGCCTCGGCTATGACGAATTTACCATGCTTGAGGATCCCGCCGAGCAGGAGCGCTTCAAGAGCCGGCTTATAGCCACTGCGAAGAGCCTCAAGAAGAAGCAGCAGCAACTTCAAGCTGATCAAGATCTGCTGACTGATAGATGGACTGAGGTCCTGGCAGCCGAGGAATACGGACTCGAGCACCCAACGAAAAGTTACCCAAGGCGCAGGTTGCTACCTCAATTCGAGGACAAGGCGTTAGAGCCCATACTACCAGCGCATGATGCGGCTGACCAACCACCACGTGGCCGAGATAAAGCAGCGTATCAGTCCGAACACCAGCCCGCACCCCGTCGCCGAACAAATAGAAATACAAAGGCTCGGGGATACACACATGACCTACGATACGAATTGGAAGACAAAGCAGGACAGCCCAGATCGATCTACGGATCGCGAGGGCGTGCCTCAATGCGCGACGATGACTGTCACGCCAGATATACTACATACAAATCCGCCCAGACCGAATACAGCAAACCAGCTCCATCTGAACTACGTCGCGAGGTAGCCTGGCATAGAGGCACCGCACACCCCCTGTGCTTCATTGACGAAGTAATGGAACATGAATTCCCAGAAGGGTTTAAACCCGTAAACATCGAACCATATGATGGGACAACAGATCCCGTGGTTTGGATTGAAGATTTCCTTCTCCACATTCACATGGCCCGCGATGATGATCTCCATGCCATCAAGTATCTCCCGCTAAAACTAAAAGGACCAGCTCGGCACTGGTTGAATAGTCTTCCTGAAAACTCCATTGGCAGTTGGGAGAACCTGGAAGACGCATTTGTTGACAACTTTCAGGGCACTTATGTACGACCACCGGACGCTGATGACTTAAGTCACATAACCCAACAACCCAGAGAGTCAGCCAGGAAATTCTAGACTTGGTTCTTAACTAAAAACAACCAAATCATCGACTGCCTGGACGCCGAAGCCCTAGCGGCCTTTAAGCATAACATCCGCGACAAGTGGCTAGCCCCACACCTCACCCAAGAGAAGCCGAAGACCATGGCAGCCCTTACGACACTCATGACCCCCTTTGCGCGGGCGAGGATAGCTGGTTAGCCCGTAGCAATAGCACATCAAGAAAGCCTGGCACTTTAGACGCCAGAGATAACAACGGCAAACCACGACGCAACAGACACAAGCGTCGAAATAATCGCGATAACGCCGAGGACATGACCATCAATGCCGGATTTAGTGTCTCTAAGTCCGGTCAATGAAAAAAGCCATTTAAAAGAAACAATCCGGATCCGTCCAGTCTAGACTGCATACTCGATCGTCCATGTCAAATCCACGACACCCCCGATAAACCAGCCAACCATACCAACAGAGAGTGTTGGGTATTTAAACATGCCGGCAAGTTAAATGGCGAAAACAAGGAAAAGGGGTCACACAGTGACGACGATGAGGAGCCCCGGTCACCGAACATAGGGGGACAGAAGAAATTTCCTCCTCAAGTCAAAATGGTGAATATGATATACGCCACCCATATCCCCAAACGGGAGCGGAAACGCGCACTAAGGGACGTCTACGCGATGGAGCCGGTCGCCCCGAAGTTTAACCCATGGTCCTCCAGTCCGATCACCTTCGACCGCATAGACCCTCCGACCAGTATTCATCATGGTGGTTGCTACTTCTTGAGCTTGCATTGGTTTTCCTTGAATAGGAAAGGGTGATGCAGCATAGTAGCGTAAGTATTTCCCTCAGTTTTTGAGAACCAAGGTATCAATCCAGTAGGAGGCTCCTCACAAGTCCCACGCACCTACACAAACAAAACAAGAACTCGCAACCAACACAATAAAGGGGTTGTCAATCCCTTCATGGCCACTTGCGAAAGTGAGATCTGATAGAGAAAATATGATAAGATAAATATATTTTTGGTATTTTATGATATAGATTGGAAAGGTAAAGATGCAAATAAAAGTAGATTGAAAGCTTATATGATAAGAGATAGACCCGGGGGCCATAGGATTCACTAGTGGCTTCTCTCAAGATAGCATAATTATTACGGTGGGTGAATAAATTACTGTCGAGCAATTGATAGAAAAGCGAATAATTATGAGATTATCTAGGCATGATCATGTATATAGGCATCACGTCCGTGACAAGTAGACCGACTCCTGCCTGCATCTACTACTATTACTCCACACATTGACCGCTATCAAGCATGCATCTAGAGTATTAAGTTCATGAAGAACAGAGTAACGCATTAAGAAAGATGACATGATGTAGATGGATAAACTCATGCAATATGATACAAACCCCATATTTTTATCCTCGATGGCAACAATACAATACGTGCCTTGCTGCCCCTGCTGTCACTGGGAAAGGACACCGCAAGATTGAACCTAAAGCTAAGCACTTCTCCCATTGCAAGAAAGATCAATCTAGTAGGCCAAACCAAACAGATAATTCGAAGAGACTTGCAAAGATAACTTAATCGCACATAAAAAATTCAGAGGAGATTCAGATATTTCTCATAGATAAACTTGATCATAAACCCACAATTCATCGGATCTCGACAAACACATCGCAAAAAGAGTTACATCGAATAGATCTCCAAGAAGAGGGGGGAGAACTTTATATTGAGAATCAAAGAGAGAGAAGAAGCCATCTAGCTAATAACTATGGACTCGAAGGTGTGTTGTGAACTACTTTCAACTCATCGGAGAGGCCTTGGAGTTGATGTAGAGGCCCTCCATGGTGGATTCCCCCTCCAACAGAGCACCGGCGACGGCTCCAAGATGGGATCTCGTGGATACAGAAGGTTACGGTGGTGGAAATAGTTTTTCAGTGGCTCCCTTGATGTCTTTGGGGTACATGGGTATATATAGGAGGAAGGAGTACATCGGTGGACGCTCGAGGGGCCCACGAGGGTGGGGGGCATGCCCAGCCCTAGGGGGCACGTCGGGCACCCTCGTGGCTGCCTCGCTTATTTCTTGACTTGCACTCCAAGTTCCCTGGATCACGTTTATTCCAAAAAGATCGCTCGCAAAGGTTTCATTCCGTTTGGACTCCGTTTGATATTCCTTTTCTTCGAAACACTGAAATAGGCAAAAAAAAACAGCAATTCGGGCTGGGCCTCCGATTAGTAGGTTAGTCCCAAAAATGATATAAAAGTGTAAAGTAAAGCCCATAAACATCCAAAACGGGTTATATAATAGCATGGAACAATCAAAAATTATAGATACGTTGGAGACGTATCAAGCATCCTCTCGCCCCTCCCACACCATGGGAGCCAAGGACCAGAGGGGAAACCCTTCTCCCATCTAGGGAGGAGGTCAAGGAAGAAGAAGAAGAAGGGGGCCCCTCTCCCCTTGCTTCCGGTGGCGTCGGAGCGCTGTCGGGGGCCATCATCATCACCGCGATCTTCACCAACACTGCCGTCATCTTCACCAACATCTCCATCACCTCCCCCCTTCTATATCCAGCGGTCCACTCTCCCGCAACCCGTTGTACCCTCTAATTGAACATGGTGCTTTATGCTTCATATTATTATCCAATGATGTCTTGCCATCCTATGATGTTTGGGTAGATTTCTATTGTCCTATCGGTGATTGATGAATTGCTATGATTGTTTTGAGTTGCATGTTTTATTAGTGGTGCTGTCCTATGGTGCCCTCCGTGTCGCGCAAGCGTGAGGGATTACCGCTGTAGGGTGTTGCAATGCGTTCATGATTTGCTTATAGTGGGTTGCGTGAGTGACTGAAACACAAACCCGAGTAAGTAGGTTGTTGCGTATGGGATAAAGAGGACTTGATACTTTAATTCTATGGTTGGGTTTTACCTTAATGAATCTTTAGTAGTTGTGGATGCTTGCTAGAGTTCCAATCATAAGTGCATATGATCCAAGAAGAGTGTCAGGACCCCGACTCGATGTCACATCGATCTAGCTTGTAACACCTCATATCACTTTGCGGCCTCACGCACGGTATCCCCACGGGTGTCGCCTTACCTTTGCCCGGGACCGTTTGCACCTTTTGGCTCACGTATATGATAGTGTCGCTAGCATCCATATGATAAAGAGCCCGGGCTGACATGACTAGTCGTAAACCCAAAGTGGCACAGACTTACAGGGACAGGCATCCATGACCCAGCAACGAACGTGTCGGTCATCAGTAATTGGGTCCGGGCTGTAGCACTGGGCTAGCAGGACTCCGGTAAACCGGGCTGTAGCGGGCTAACAGGACTCTGGTACTCAATGCGTGACATTTCCCCGAAGGGACAGACACCGGAATGAAGAAGGACACATGCCGGCCAGCCTAAGTGTTCCAGAGCAGTAGCAAGCTACCATGGCTCAGCGGTAACACTAGGAGACATTTCCCGGTAAGAGAGGCTACTATAGATAAACAACTAGATAGTCAGATCCCACACATACCAAGCATTTCAATCATACACACAATATGCTCGATATGTGCAAATACAACAAGGCATCACAACATGACTCTACGACACAAGTACTTTATTTAAGGCTCAGAGAGCCATACATAACATACACAAAGGTACGGGTCACACGACCCAACATTCAAGTCATACAGTCATACCAACTAGCAGCGGAAGTAACTCGTCTGAGTACAGACAACTAGTAAAATAAAAGAGGCTTGGAAAGCCTAGCTATACTACGTGGTCCTTCACAAGCTCAGAATCACTACCTGGGCCTTTAGCCTACTCATTGATGTCAACGTCTACGTAGAACCCATCAGAAGGGGTTGCAGCGTCTTCTGTAAAAATGTAAATTATAGCAACATGAGTACAAAGGTACTCAGCAAGACTTACATCAGATCCTACATACATGCATATTATCAAGAAGGGTTGGTGGAGTTGTTGCAGCAAGCCAGCTTTAACTCTTGGCTAGGCTAACCTACGAGACTCCAATTTGAAACGGTTTTGCGTACACGAGTCCACTACTCACCACTTCAATACACTACCGAGGATCCACCTCCGTCTTCCTATGGAAGAGCCATCCTCGGCACTCACACTTATCTTGAGGCTTTTAGTAGTTTCCATTTACTTGTCTATGAACTGTATAGGCAACCAAGTAGTCCTTTACCGCGGACGCGGCTATTCGAATAGATCATGATAACCCTGCAGGGGTGTACTTCTTCATACACGCTCTCACCTCTTACCGTCGTTTACACGACATGTACTCGGCAACCTTCAAGCGGAAGCCCAACGTGGGTGTCGGCCATGACCTACCTAATCACCTAAGCCTCCAGTCCAGGTTTATCGCCTATCCAGGTTCCATCCGCAGGGAGTCCGGCCGAGGTTTCCCATACGGCCCCGAACGATGTGAACAGGGTTCCCGAGATACCTAACGGGTATTCGGTACACCCGGCCACGTACCTACCGCATCACAGCCCACCCCTACGGTCAGCGCTGTCCACGGCCTCCAGTAGGCTACAAACACCAGAAACTACTTGCAACTCCTGGACGGAGAACTAGGGTGAATAAGAAGCCGAGAGGGTCCATTGGTTTCGGGCCCAATGCATGGTAGTAGCTGATTCTTAAATCACACATATAGATCTCAGTGCTTAAGGTCGGCTTCAATGAAACAACCCACCATGTACTCCTACATGGCCTCTCATCGATACCTTTACCAAATCGTGTTCACCACACCACTCTCATTACCGACATAATCATTTCACTCTAGCCCATCACCCAGATGAACCAGACCTGACACGACTCTAAGCATAGCAGGCATAGCAAGGTAGGAACAACACATACATATGGCTCAATCAACTCCTACACATGCTAGTGGGTTTCATCTAGTTACTGTGGCAATGACAGGTCATGCAGAGGAAGTGGGTTCAACTACCGTAGCACACAGCAGTTTGAAACGCGTTGTCTTAATGCAGTAAAAGAGAGCAGGAGCGAGAACATGGGATTGTATCGATATGATCAAATGGTTGGTTGCTTGCCTGATGGTTCGATGCACTGATACGGTTCTTCATTAGGGTAATCACGATACTCCTCGGAGGCAGATCCTGCCGCAAAGAACACCGATACACAACCATCACCAAACAATGTGCAACAATATGATGTATGCATGAAACATAGTAATATGAGTGTGTTGGGCTAATGCAGCTAAGACCAGAAGGGTTTGAATCAATTTGAATCAAAGATTCAAATTTCAAACTCAAACATGGCCCTTTAAAGTGTTTTTCCTTGTTCTGCATTAAACATCAAGTTAACTTGTTTAATCATGCATGAAAATAGTACAGATGGATAGATTGGATTTTTCTGATCATTTTTCATATATAATTTGTCTGATTTGGAGTTACAGAATAAAAGTTATGAATTTTTGAAGTTTAAACTATATTCTGGAATTTCCTATATTAGATTAATTCCAGAAAAACAATTATTGCGTCAGCCTGACGTCAGTGTGACGTCAGCAGGTCAACGGAACACGTCCGGGTCAAACCTGACAGTGGGTCCCGCGTGTCAGTGTGATTAGTTTAATTAAAGTTTAAATAAAACTAAACCTGTTTAATTAACAGGGCTGGGCCCCACCTGTCATTGACTCAGGGGAGTCAACCAGGGCCCACCCGTGGTCAAACCCTGGTCGGCTGCACCGGCGTTTAGCCGCCGGCGAGCCCGACGCGGCGGCGGGAGTGGTTTTGGCTGTTTCGGCTGCCAAATGGGTCGCGGAGACCACCGGAGTGGAGCTGAGGACGAGCCGCAGCTCTTGGTGGACTCCGTTGGGGTCGGGGCGGCCGGAGTTGGCGCCGGCGACGACTTTGGCGGCCACCGGGGTTCGGCCGAAGACGAACTTGATGCTAGAGGGGTCGGTGAGGCTCGGGGAGTGGCTAGCTAGGTGCTAAGTGACACGGTGAGCATGATGGACACCGTGGAGTGATCGGAGGGTGACCGGGAGCACGTCGGCGACGAGCTCCACGGCGGTGGGTGCGGTTGAGCTCCGGGAGGTCGCTACACGGCTCGGGAGCAAGAACGGAAGGGAGGGGAAGATGGCTAAGCTCACAGTGAGTGCGACGAAGCCCTTGGTGCGGCCGGAGATGGACCGGAGCGACGACGGCGTTGAAGGGGATCTCCGGCGACGGCGGTTCGGGCGAGGTCGTTGCGGTGGACTCGGGCGTTGCGAGCGCTCGGGGCTCGGCTTGCTCGATGGAGTGGACAGCGGCGGAGCTCCTGGACACGTTGAGAGGACGCACGGGCGGCGGGGAGCACGGCTACGACGAAGGCACGGCGATGGTGGCGTCGGCCATGGCGGGGGAGCGCGAGGGGGAGGAGCTGGAGAGGAGAGGGGGTGTCTGGGGGGTTCGGGGGAGCGAGGGAGGCCGGTCCACGACGTCACCGGGCGAGGGGAGCGGCGAGTCGGCGAGCAGGTGCGTGGCGCACGCTGCGGTCGCCGTCGGGCACCTGCCTGCCTGCCTGGCCGGCAAGCAGCTCGCTGGAGCGGTGCTGGGCTGGGCCGGCAGGTGGGCCGGGAGCAGGCGCCAGGTAAGTTTTTTTCCATTTCTTCTGTTTTCTGTTTTTTTAATACTTCTGCAACTTTGTTGAATTAAATAAAATACTTAGGCTACTCCTAAAATCACCAAACTACTCCTGGTCCATAGTTGGATTATTTCCAACATGAAACATTTTAGTTTGGAGATATTTGAGCATTTAAATATTTTATATAATTTAAATGCCCAAATTCAAATATTTATGATTTAATTCCAAACCCTAAGATGGCCTAGGAAAATGTGCACCACTTTTGGCAGAGGTTCTGAACCAAGACAAAAATGATGGGCATTTTAGAAGGGCATTTCAGGTTCATTGAAAAAGTTTTTAGTAAACCCTAGTTGGTTTCAGAGGGGACTGGGGGTTCTGTCATCCCCATTTCAGGTTTCTGATGAAAGAGTAAACATGATGCAACACTCTAATGCATGGCTAACTAGGATGTGACAACTCACCCCCACTCAAAAGAATCTCGTCCCGAGATTTGGGTTCCTCCGGAAAGAAGGCGGGATACTCAAGTCGAAGACGATCCTCCCTTTCCCAAGTTGCTTCATCCTCAGAATGGTGCGACCATTGTACTTTGAGAAACTTGATATTATGACGTCGAGTGGTACGCTCGGCCTGATCGAGGATACGAATGGGGTACTCTCGATATGTAAGATTATCTTGGAGATCAAGCGTTTCGTGGTCCACTCCACGGATAGGATCCGAGAAGCAACGCCTGAGTTGAGAAACGTGGAAGACATCATGGACTCTGGAGAGGTGCGGAGGTAGTTCCAACTGGTAGGCAACTTCTCCTTGTTTAGCGAGAATGCGAAAAGGTCCAATGTAACGAGGAGCCAATTTGCCTTTGATACCGAAACGATGGGTTCCCTTCAGAGGGGTAACCCGAAGGTAAGCCTTCTCGTCAATCTCGAAAGTCATAGCCTTATGTTTTCGGTCATATTGACTCTTCTGACGGGATTGGGCTGTTTTCAACTTTTCACGAACGATGCGAACTTGCTCTTCTGCTTCCTGAATCATATCCGGGCCAAAGAATTGTCTTTCCCCGGTCTCTGACCAGTTAAGGGGTGTTCGACACCGTCGTCCATAGAGAACTTCAAAAGGGGCTTTACCCAAGCTAGATTGATAGCTGTTGTTGTAAGCGAATTCGGCAAATGGAAGGCACTTCTCCCAATCCATTCCGAATGAGATAACAGAGGCTCGAAGCATGTCTTCTAGAATCTGGTTGACGCGTTCCACTTGACCACTCGATTGAGGGTGGAAAGCGGTGCTAAAGGAGAGACGGGTTCCCATAGCATTTTGGAAACTTTCCCAAAATCGAGAGGTGAAAAGACTTCCTCGATCCGAGTTAATTTCCAAAGGAACACCATGGAGAGACACTATCCGGGAGATGTATAAGTCTGCCAATTGACTAGCGGTTATACTCTCACGAACAGGTAGGAAATGGGCTACTTTGGAAAGACGATCGACAACGACGAAGATAGCATTATTCCCTCTCTTGGTCCTGGGAAAACCGGTAATGAAATCCATACCAATTTTATCCCATTTCCATTCAGGAATAGCTAAGGGTTGAAGGGTGCCAGCAGGCCGTTGATGCTCTGCTTTTATACGACGACAGACGTCGCAATTAGCAATATACTGAGCAATTTCTCTCTTCATCCTAGTCCACCAGAACCTCTGGCGTAGGTCCTGATACATCTTAGTACTACCGGGATGAATGGTGAGAGGAGATTCATGAGCCTCCTTAAGGATCAATCGCCTCAGGTTTCGCACCTTGGGAACCACTAGTCGATTCCCGAAGTATACGACCCCTTGATCATTAATGGAGAAACAATTCGCAATTCCTTTCTTGATGTTTCTCTTGATGCGGGAAATTCCCGGATCTACCTTCTGTGCTTTGATGATCTGATCCGTAAGGGTAGGTTTCGCCACCAAGGTGGAAAGAAAACCTTGAGGAACAATGTGAAGGTTAAGCTTCCGAAATTCCTCATGGAGAAGCGGTTGACTTTGTTGTAGCATTAGGTTGTTACAATAAGATTTACGACTTAGCGCATCAGCCATGACGTTGGCTTTCCCTGGGGTGTAAGTTATTCCTAAGTCGAAATCTGTGATCAACTCAACCCAACGTCTTTGCCTGAGATTCAAATCCGGTTGGGTGAAAATGTACTTCAGACTTTGGTGATCAGTGAATATTTCGCAACGGTTACCGAGGAGGTAATGTCGCCAGGTCTTAAGTGCATAGACTACGGCTGCAAGCTCTAGATCATGAGTAGGATAATTCTCCTCATGTGGGTGCAATTGCCGTGAAGCGTAAGCAATTACGTGTCGATCTTGCATGAGAATGCAACCTAGTCCTTGTCGCGAGGCGTCGCAGTAGATAACAAAGTCCTTGGAGAAGTCTGGCGGTACCAGTACGGGAGCAGAAGTCAGGCGTCTTTTCAGTTCCTGAAAGCTGTGCTCACATTGTGGAGTCCATTCGAACTTCTTATCTTTCTTGAGGAGTTCGGTTAGAGGTTTAGCAACTTTGGAGAAGTTTTCGACAAAGCGACGACAATAGCTCGCTAAGCCCAGAAAACTCCGAACTTGCTTGACCGATTCAGGTGGAGTCCAATTAAGGACGGCTTGAACTCGCTCAGGGTTAACAGCAATACCTTTACCAGATATTACATGACCCAGATAGGTCACTTCTGACAACCAAAATTCACATTTAGAGAATTTGGCATAAAGACGATGCTCTCGAAGTTTCTTCAACACTAGCCTTAGATGTTCGGCATGTTCTTCCTCGTTCTTGGAGTAGATGAGTATATCATCGAGATAAACTACGACGAATTTATCCAAATACTCCATGAAGATTGAGTTCATTAACCGAGAAAAGGTGGCTGGAGCGTTGGTTAAACCGAAGGACATGACGGTGTACTCGTATTGGCCATAACGAGTAACAAAGGCCGTTTTAGGAATGTCCCCGTTTCTGATTTTGATTTGATGGTAGCCCAACCTCAAATCCATCTTGGAGAAGACTGAGGATCCAGCGAGCTGATCATACAGGTCGTTGATCCTGGGGAGCGGATATTTGTTCTTGATTGTGACCAAATTGACAGGTCGATAATCTACAACCATCCGGTCCGTACCATCCTTCTTCTTGACGAATAGGACGGGGCAAGCCCACGGAGATGAACTAGGTCGGATGAAACCCTTTTTCAAGGACTCATCGAGTTGTTTCTTAAGCTCGGCTAGTTCTAGTGGTGCCATCTTATAGGGTCTTCTAGCAATCGGAACGGTTCCTGGAATGAGGTCTATTACGAACTCAACATCCCTGTCAGGTGGAACACCTGGCAATTCCTCTGGGAAGACATCCGGGAAGTCACGGACTACCGGAACGTCCTCAAGGTCTGGCAAAGGGCTGGCGTTAAGAGAATATAATTGTCGCTTGGCTAATCGGGTCAAGACATTGACTATCTTCCCCGAAGGATGAGTGAGTTGAACAGTCCTAGAGAAGCAATCAATTTTGGCATGATGAGCTGACATCCAGTCCATACCCAAAATGATATTAATATCTGAAAATTTGAGAGCTATCAAAGATGCAAGGAAAACAAGTCTGTCGACTTGGATTTCATTTCCATAACTTACCCTGGAGGTCTGCCATCTAGAACCGGGAGTAGAAATTTCCATAGTGGATGGCATGTCACAGAATGCGGTGTTATGCAAACGAGCATAGTTCTCGGATATAAATGAATGAGAGGCTCCTGTATCGAAAAGAACAGATGCCGGGTGGCAATTAACAAGGAGCGTACCGAGAACGACGTTGGGATCCTCTTGAGCTTCTTCGGCAGAGATACAGTTGACATGGCCACGTGTAGCGGTGGCCGGCTTGGCGTGGAACACTTTCCCTGTCGGCTTGCCACGGCCAACAGCTTTAGCAGATTGGTTGGGGTTGGTCTGGGGACACTCACGCATATAGTGGCCAGATTCCCCACACTTGAAACAAGTCACGGAACTGGTACGTGGAGGAGCATTGTTGGTTGGACCCCCATAGGGCTTGGCTGGTGCAGACTGTTGAACGGGGCGAGGCGCCTGGAAGGATGGCCTCGGTGTGAACCTGGGTGGCAGGGCAGTGTTGGGCACCCACACGCGGCGCTTCTGAGGACCAGCACCGGATGAGGAACCCATGTCACGGCCATGCTTGCGTGTTGCGTCATAATCAGTCTGACCAGTCTCAGCACTGATGGCCTTGTTAACAAGTTTCTGAAAAGATGTGCACTCATGCAGACGGAGGTCGCGGCGAAGCTCAGGACTAAGTCCCTTACGGAACCTTGCTTGCTTCTTGGCATCAGTAGAAACTTCCTCAGTTGCATATCGTGCGAGGTTACCGAACTCCCTGCTGTAAGCATCCACAGAGAGTCGGCCCTGAGTGAAACTGCAAAATTCCTCACGTTTACGGTCCATGAGACCCTCCGGAATGTGATGTTCACGGAAAGCCTCGCTGAATTCAGCCCAAGTAGTGACATGGCCCGCTGGGCGCATAGCTCCATAATTCTCCCACCATAGACTGGCGGGGCCTTCAAGATGATATGCAGCAAAGGTGACCTTGTCAGCCTCAGCTACTAGCGCGGAACGCAGCTTGTGAGAGATACTGCGAAGCCAGTCATCAGCGTCGAGAGGCTCGACGGAGTGGTGGAACGTGGGTGGATGTAACTTGATGAAATCACTGAGTGACACCACGTTAGTCCTCTGATGGTGTGCTGTGTTCTGTTCAATACGCTCCAACAAACGGTTGGTCTCCCGCTTGTTTCTTTCGGCTTCCATCATAACCTCGGCTAGGGAAGGAGGATGAGGCAGATTTGCATTCCTGACTTCACTGCCTTCGGCCTGCTCTTGAGGAGCAGGGTTAGTGCGCGTGTTGACCATCCTAGGTAAACAAGACAATGATTTAGTCAGAATGATAAAATTCCGACATAGGATACAGAATGTAAGGAATAACTCGGAATGCAAGATGATCATCCGTATGACATGGTAGATACAGAAACTGCTTCTTTATTCCATCGTCATACACACCATACAGGGTTTAGTACAAGACCAAACAAGGTACTATTACGGTGAAAAGAGGATTACATCTCATCGGAGGCATTCCAAGCTCCTATACATTATTTTTCTACACCTCCGGAAGGCGATACAAACTAGGTCATATCCCACGAGTCACGCAGGACGATAGACGACACAGCTAACACGAACTAGTGATACTACCACTAACTCAGACCGATCCGTAGTAGTCCTCGTAGAAGTCACCTCCATAGCCTGGAAGCTCAACATGATCATCCGGAAACAGACGATCTCGCGGAGCTTGTGGACCATAGGGGCTAGGATGAGGTCTTGGACCAACAGACGGTGGCCTGCGGGGACCGCGAGGTGGGGTGATGCCTCCTACATCACGCCAACCCATCACGTCTGGCAGAGCAGATCTCACAGGATAGAGATCGCGCATATCCGAATATCCAGCTTGCACCGCCGGTGCAAACCGAGTCAATGTGGCCCAATGGTCAGCACGGGTATTGAAGAGCTCTAACCTCAAGGCCCGATTTTCACGGTCCTTATCCTCGAGCATCTCAGCAGTGGTGCGAGTCCGTGAATCCTCCTGGGTGGGGTCAGCATAGATAGCCTGGAGATACCCTTGTGCTCCCGGAAGTGATCCTGGCATATACCGGAAATCAGAGTCCCGAAATAGGCCAGACCTGACTCGCATGATGGTCATCATAGAGTAGGCGGCGTCCTGCACAGCCATCTCAATAGTAACCCCGAGTCCATAGGAGCAGTGAAGGGGCTCGGTGGACCCAGGATAAGATGGAAATATCCTGACAGTGCAGAGATACTGGCTTTGATTAAAGTCTCGGAATTGCTCTTCGACCGTGTACTCAGGATACCAACGGTATCCAGCCTCAGTCATTACCCTGACCAACATGGCAGTATGGCCGGGTACATCTAGGCATCGAGTCAGGCGAACCACTTGATTGAGGTCGCGAGTGGCCATCTGAAAGCACAATCATAATGCAAAGGCATTAGAATTTCTAGCAAAATTTCGGCAGCATAACAGCTGTAAATGCTCAAGAAGGATTTTGAGACATTTGACAAAGGATTTCATACACACTCAACATCATCATATCAAAGTTCTGAGTCCATCCTAACAACATAATGTGGTAGTAGAACTGAACTAGGCTTGTATCCATCAAACCTATAAGGTACTACTGATTAGTAACACGTGATCCTGATAGAGAGAATAGATCCTAATTCCTTAACCCCCGGTGGAAGAATAGACTGACTCAGATCAGAATGTCATAAGATAAAGGAGTAAAAAGAGCCTTACGTTCCAACCCACAAACAATTCCCCTACATATAACTAAAGAATTTCTAGACTCAACATCGACCAGTTTGGCTTGGAGAACCTACAGGCAGTCCGGCTCTGATGCCAACGCTGTCAGGACCCCGACTCGATGTCACATCGATCTAGCTGTAACACCTCATATCACTTTGCGGCCTCACGCACGGTATCCCCACGGGTGTCGCCTTACCTTTGCCCGGGACCGTTTGCGCCTTTTGGCTCACGTATATGATAGTGTCGCTAGCATCCATATGATAAGGAGCCCGGGCTGACATGACTAGTCGTAAACCCAAAGTGGCACAGACTTACAGGGACAGGCATCCATGACCCAGCAACGAACGTGTCGGTCATCAGCAAGTGGGTCCGGGCTGTAGCACTGGGCTAGCAGGACTCCGGTAAACCGGGCTGTAGCGGGCTAACAGGACTCCGGTACTCAATGCGTGACATTTCCCCGAAGGGACAGACACAGGAACGAAGAAGGACACATGCCGGCCAGCCTAAGTGTTCCAGAGCAGTAGCAAGCTACCATGGCTCAGTGGTAACACTAGGAGACATTTCCCGGTAAGAGAGGCTACTAAGGATAAACAACTAGATAGTCAGATCCCACACATACCAAGCATTTCAATCATACACACAATATGCTCGATATGTGCAAATACAACAAGGCATCACAACATGACTCTATGACACAAGTACTTTATTTAAGGCTCAGAGAGCCATACATAACATACACAAAGGTACGGGTCACACGACCCAGCATTCAAGTCATACAGTCATACAAACCAGCAGCGGAAGTAACTTGTCTGAGTACAGACAACTAGAAAATAAAAGAGGCTTGGAAAGCCTAGCTATACTACGTGGTCCTTCACAAGCTCAGGATCACCACCTGGGCCTTAGCCTACTCATTGATGTCAACGTCTACGTAGAACCCATCAGAAGGGGTTGCAGCGTCTTCTGTAAAAATGTAAATTATAGCAACATGAGTACAAAGGTACTCAGCAAGACTTACATCAGATCCTACATACATGCATATTATCAAGAAGGGTTGGTGGAGTTGTTGCAGCAAGCCAGCTTTGACTCTTGGCTAGGCTAACCTACGAGACTCCAACTTGAAATGGTTTTGCGTACACGAGTCCACTACTCACCAATTCAATACACTACCGAGGATCCACCTCCGTCTTCCTACGGAAGAGCCATCCTCGGCACTCACACTTATCTTGAGGCTTTTAGTAGTTTCCATTTACTTGTCTATGAACTGTATAGGCAACCAAGTAGTCCTTTACCGCGGACGCGGCTATTCGAATAGATCATGATAACCCTGCAGGGGTGTACTTCTTCATACACGCTCTCACCACTTACCGTCGTTTACACGACATGTACTCGGCAACCTTCAAGCGGAAGCCCAACGTGGGTGTCGGCCACGACCTACCTAATCACCTAAGCCTCCAGTCCAGGTTTATCGCCTATCCAGGTTCCATCCGCAGGGAGTCCGGCCGAGGTTTCCCATACGGCCCCGAACGATGTGAACAGGGTTCCCGAGATACCTAACGGGTATTCGGTACACCCGGCCACGTACCTACCGCATCACAGCCCACCCCTACGGTCAGCGCTGTCCACGGCCTCCAGTAGGCTACAAACACCAGAAACTACTTGCAACTCCTGGACGGAGAACTAGGGTGAATAAGAAGCCGAGAGGGTCCATTGGTTTCGGGCCCAATGCATGGTAGTAGCTGATTCTTAAATCACACATACAGATCTCAGTGCTTAAGGTCGGCTTCAATGAAACAACCCACCATGTACTCCTACATGGCCTCTCATCGATACCTTTACCAAATCGTGTTCACCACACCACTCTCATTACCGACATAATCATTTCACTCTAGCCCATCACCCAGATGAACCAGACCTGACACGACTCTAAGCATAGCAGGCATAGCAAGGTAGGAACAACACATACATATGGCTCAATCAACTCCTACACATGCTAGTGGGTTTCATCTAGTTACTGTGGCAATGACAGGTCATGCAGAGGAAGTGGGTTCAACTACCGTAGCACACAGCAGTTTGAAACGCGTTGTCTTAATGCAGTAAAAGAGAGCAGGAGCGAGAACATGGGATTGTATCGATATGATCAAATGGTTGGTTGCTTGCCTGATGGTTCGATGCACTGATACGGTTCTTCGTTAGGGTAATCACGGTACTCCTCGGAGGCAGAACCTGCCGCAAAGAACACCGATACACAACCATCACCAAACAATGTGCAACAATATGATGCATGCATGAAACATAGCAATATGAGTGTGTTGGGCTAATGCAACTAAGACCAGAAGGGTTTGAACCAATTTGAATCAAAGATTCAAATTTCAAACTCAAACATGGCCCTTTAAAGTGTTTTTCCTTGTTCTGCATTAAACATCAGGTTAACTTGTTTAATCATGCATGAAAATAGTACAGATGGATAGATTGGATTTTTCTGATCATTTTTCATATATAATTTGTCTGATTTGGAGTTACAGAATAAAAGTTATGAATTTTTAAAGTTTAAACTATATTCTGGAATTTCCTATATTAGATTAATTCCAGAAAATCAATTATTGCGTCAGCCTGACGTCAGTGTGACGTCAGCAGGTCAACGGGAACACGTCCGGGTCAAACCTGACAGTGGGTCCCGCGTGTCAGTGTGATTAGATTAATTAAAGTTTAATTAAAACTAAACCTGTTTAATTAACAGGGCTGGGCCCCACCTGTCATTGACTCAGGGGAGTCAACCAGGGCCCACCCGTGGTCAAACCCGGGTCGGCTGCACCGGCGTTTAGCCGCCGGCGAGCCCGACGCGGCGGCGGAAGTGGTTTTGGCTGTTTCGGCCACCAAATGGGTCGCGGAGACCACCGGAGTGGAGCTGAGGACGAGCCGCAGCTCTTGGTGGAGTCCGTTGGGGTCGGGGTGGCCGGAGTTGGCGCCGGCGACGACTTTGGCGGCCACCGGGGTTCGGCCGAAGACGAACTTGACGCTAGAGGGGTCGGTGAGGCGCGGGGAGTAGCTAGCTAGGTGCTACGTGACACGGTGAGCATGATGGACACCGTGGAGTGGTCGGAGGGTGACCGGGAGCACGTCGGCGACGAGCTCCACGGCGGTGGGTGCGGTTGAGCTCCGGGAGGTCGCTACACGGCTCGGGAGCAAGAAAGGAAGGGGGGGAAGATGGCTAAGCTCACAGTGAGTGCGACGAAGCCCTTGGTGCGGCCGGAGATGGACCGGAGCGACGACGGCGTTGAAGGGGATCTCCGGCGACGGCGGTTCGGGCGAGGTCGTTGCGGTGGACTCGGGCGTTGCGAGCGCTCGGGGCTCGGCTTGCTCGATGGAGTGGACAGCGGCGGAGCTCCTAGACACGATGAGAGGACGCACGGGCGGCGGGGAGCACGGCTACGACGAAGGCACGGCGATGGTGGCGTCGGTCATGGCGGGGGAGCGCGAGGGGGAGGAGCTGGAGAGGAGAGGGGGTGTCTGGGGGGTTCGGGGGAGCGAGGGAGGCCGATCCACGACGTCACCGGGCGAGGGGAGCGGCGAGGCGGCGAGCAGGTGCGTGGCGCGCGCTGCGGTCGCCGTCGGGCACCTGCCTGCCTGCCTGGCCGGCAAGCAGCTCGCTGGAGCGGCGCTGGGCTGGGCCGGCAGGTGGGCCGGGAGCAGGCGTCAGGTAAGTTTTTTCCATTTCTTTCTGTTTTCTGTTTTTTTAATACTTCTGCAACTTTGTTGAATTAAATAAAATACTTAGGCAACTCCTAAAATCACCAAACTACTCCTGGTCCATAGTTGGATTATTTCCAACATGAAACATTTTAGTTTGGAGATATTTGAGCATTTAAATATTTTATATAATTTTAAATGCCCAAATTCAAATATTTATGATTTAATTCAAAAACCCTAAGATGGCCTAGGAAAATGTGCATCACTTTTGGCAAAGGTTCTGAACCAAGACAAAAATGATGGGCATTTTAGAAGGGCATTTCAGGTTCATTGAAAAAGTTTTTAGCAAACCCTAGTTGGTTTCAGAGGGGACTGGGGGTTCTGTCATCCCCATTTCAAGTTTCTGATGAAAGAGTAAACATGATGCAACACTCTAATGCATGGCTAACTAGGATGTGACAAAGAGAAAGTATGTTAGCTTATGCCTCTCCCTCAAATAGAATTGCAATAGTGATTACCGGTCTAGTAACATAGTCAATTGCTTAGGGACAATTTCACAACTCCTACCACCACCTTTCCACACTCGCTATATTTACTTTATTGCATATTTATCTAAACAGACCCTACTTTTTTATTTACGTGTTCTTTATTATCTTGCAAACCTATCAACCAACACCTACAAAGTACGTCTAGTTTCATACTTGTTCTAGGTAAAGCGAACGTCAAGCGTGTGTAGAGTTGTATCGGTGGTCGATAGAACTTGAGGGAATATTTATACTACCTTTAGCTCCTCGTTGGGTTCGACACTCTTACTTATCCTCACACCGCAGCCGAACTGGTGAACCCTCCTACTCCTCTCCGCGCAGGCTTCCACTGCCGCGTCTTCCCCGGCTCCGCGTTGTTCCCTTCCTAGGCCTCTACGTCGTCCACCATCGTGGTGCTCTCGACGCGGCGTGGTCAATGTGGTCAACGACCGACTTCCATCGAAAGAGTACTGTACATGGAGAGGCTGACAGCTGGGTCCACGACAGCCGCAAGGAAGTGCCTCCTTATTACGCGGAAAATAATTATTCCTCCACCTGACAGCAGGGACCCACCAGATGGGCCACCAGTATTTCACGAAAAAAAATTCCCCCTGACTGCTGGGACCCACCAGCTACATCTTCTTACGCAAGTGCGTCCGGGCAAAAAAATGATTCACCCACCTGACTGCTGGGACCCACCAGCTACATCTTCGCACGCAAGGAAGTGCCTAATAGTTGGGACCCACCTGGTCGATGCATATGTAGCATTGTCATTCTGGTCACGAACATGTACGTACATATATACTAGTCGATGTAGAGGCATGCACATGTCGTAGTAGAGGCGCACACGTAGCATGTACACGTACGTACAGCGGCGAGTGCGCAAGAAAGAAAATATGGTCATGTACGTACATACGGGCGGGGTCTCGAACGCCTACTCGCGCATATATACATACGGCCAGGGCTCGTGTACATGGTTGGGTCGGAACGGAGAAACAACATCGTCGTCGTGTTCATGGGGAGCCAACCGGCTGGGTCGGAATGGAATGCGTCGTCGTGTTCATCGGGAGGGCTTGGACGGAACAGGCGATGCAAAGGAGGCCTGGCGTACCGCAGAACGGAGGAAACAGCCTTGTGTTCGACCGGCCACGTTCGAAACGGGATCCTGTTCATCGGGAGGGGTCTGGCGTACCGCAAAACGGAGGAAATGGACTTCCTACGGTCGAAACAGGGGTCCTGTTGATCGGGAGGGGTGTGGTGTACCGCAAAACGGACAAAACGGACTTGTGTTGGAGTGCTACGGTCGAAACGGGGGTCTTGTTCATCGGGAGGGGTGTGGCGTACCGCAAAACGGGACTCCATGGGATACTATTCATCTCCACCGTCGACCTCCTCCAGCCTCCACGGGCTACTGTTCATCCACCTTTGACCTCCTCCAGCCTCCACCTGTGATTGTTCATCCACGGGCTCCTATTCATCCAGTCTCCACCTCCCGCTAATCCACCGGCTACTGTTCAACCACCCCTCTCCACGGGCTCCTGTTCAACCACCCCTCCACGGGCTACTGTTCACCCACCCCTCCATCATCTACTGTTCATCCAGCCCTCCATGGGGTCGTACTGTTCATCCAACCCTCCGTGTGGTCCTGTTCATCCAGCCCCAACCGGCTCGATCGATCGGGGTCCTGTTCATCCAGAGGCAACGCCATGGGTCCTGTTCATCCACTCCCACCGCTCACTGTTCATCCAACACCCCCCCGCAATGCTCACTGTTCATCTAGAGAGGCAGCATCGATCGGCTTCAGTTAGCAACAGTAGCGAAGGAATCGCTCGATCGGGTTCAGTTAACATCCATCGATCGATCGCTCGGGTTTAGTAACGCGTAGCCTGCAGTGCAATCGCTCGGGTTCAGTTAGAGCCCAACGCCTCGCTCTGGTTCAGTTAGAGCCAATGCCACACACACACACGTGCGTACATGTACGAGAGAAACGCGCATCGCTCGGCCCCCGACCACCCACCGTAACCGGGAACTCCCCAAAATTTTCCTCGCCCTCGCTTCTACCACGGTTTTTTTCGTCATGCACGGCCCAAAGAATGTCATGCAGCTGCGTCTCCAGCCCGCCCAGGACGAAAAGCCCATTATCTGTCATGATTTTTTGTCATAGAAGTAGGAGCCCACCACATCTATGATGATACTGGGTTTTGTCACAATTATCGTCATAGAAGTGTCATATGTATGACAGAAAAAAATTCGTTGGGCCCAAAATGTCACAGATGTGTCTTTTTTTGTAGTGATGACTCTATGTGAAGGCCTCCGGCGATGTACCGGGATATGCAATGAATCAAGAGAGACATGTATGAAAGGATTATAACAGTGGCTTTGCCACAAATACGATGTCAACTACATGATCATGCAAAAGCAATATGACAATGATGGAACGTGTCATAATAAACGGAACGGTGGAAAGTTGCATGGCAATATATCTCGGAATGGCTATGGAAATGCCATAATAGGTAGGTATGGTGGCTATTTTGAGGAAGATATAGAGAGGTTTATGTGTGATAGAGCGTATCGTATCACGGGGTTTGGATGCACCGGCGAAGTTTGCACCAACTCTCAAGGTGAGAAAGGGAAATGCCCGGTACCGTAGAGGCTAGCAATGATGGAAGGGTAAGAGTGCGTATAATCCATAGACTCACATTAGTCATAAAGAACTCATGTACTTATTGCAAAAGTTTATTAGCCCTCGAAGCAAAGTACTACTACGCATGCTCGTAGGGGAAGGATTGGTAGGAGTTAACCATCACGCGATCCCGACCTCCACACATAAGGAAGGCAATCAAAAGAGCACCCCATGCTACAAATTTGTCACACAACTTTTACCATACGTGCATGCTATGGGACTTGCCAACTTTAACACAAGTATTTCTCAATTTCATAATTACCCAACTAGCATGACTCTAACATTACCACCTCTATATCTCAAAACATTTATCAAGTATCAAATTGATCATAGTGTTCAATGCACTCTATATGATAGTTTTTATAACCAAAGCAAATTACCATGTTGTTCTAAAAGACTCTCAAAATAATACAAGTGGAGCATGAGAGTTCATCTATTTATTCAAAATAAAACCACCACCGTGCTCTAAAAAGATAAAAGTGAAGCACTAGAGCAAATGACAAACTACTCCGAAAGATATAAGTGAAGATCAATGAGTAGTTGAATAATTATGTAACTATGTGAAGACTCTCTAACATTTAATAATTTCAGATATTGGTATTTTATTCAAACAGCAAGAAAAACAAAACAAAACGGCATTTCAAGGATAGCACAACTCATGTGAAGAAGCAAAAAACTTAGGCTCAACCGATACTAACTGATAATTGTTGAAGAAGAAAGGTGGGATGCCTACCGGGGCATCCCCAAGCTTGGATGCTTGAGACTTCTTCAAATATTATCTTGGGGTGCCTTGGGCATCCCCAAGATTAAGATTTTGTGTCTCCTTAATTCCTTTTATATCTCGGTTTCCTAAATCTCGAAAGCTTCATCCACACCAAACTCAACAAGAACTCGTGAGATAAGTTAGTATAAACCAATGCAAAAACCTTATCATCTTCTACTGTGAGAAATCACTAAAATTATTATTCAACACTGCATACTAAATTTCTCTGCATATTTAATACTCCTATCCTCAAATAGAATCATTAAACAAGCAAACATATGCAAACAATGCAAACATAACAGCAATCTGCCAAAACAGTAGAGTCTGTAAAGAATGGAAGATTCATCATAATTACCTAACTCCAAAAATTATCATAAAAATACTACACTGTAGAAGATTTATCAGATCTCAATATGCAAAAAGTTTCAATATTATATCATTCTCTGACTTTTCTAGGGAATTTTTGCAACAGCGGTAAACTTTCTGTTTTGAAACAGCAACATGTATACTTGCAAAATAAGCATGGTAAAGGCTATCCTTGACATTTTTATTGAAAATATAGATGTAAAACATTATTATAAATAACAGAAAGCAAATACTAACAAAAGAAAATGACGCTCCAAGCAAAACACATATCATGTGGTGAATAAAAATATAGCTCCAAGTAAAGTTATTGATGAACGAAGACGAAAGAGGGGATGCCTTCTGGGGCATCCCCAAGCTTGGGCTCTTGGTTGTCCTTGAATATTACCTTGGGGTGCCTTGGGCATCCCCAATCTCAGGCTCTTACCACTCCTTATTCTATAGTCCATCAAATCTTTACCCAAAACTTGAAAACTTCACAACACAAAACTCAACAAAAAATCTCATAAGCTTCGTTAGTATAAGAAAATAAAACCACCACTTAGGTACTATTGTGAACTCATTATAAATTCATATTGATGTAATATCTACTGTATTCCAACTTCTCTATGGTTCATACCCTCCGATACTACTCATAGATTCACCAAAATAAGCAAACAACACATAGAAAACAGAATCTGTCAAAAACAGAACAGTCTGTAGTAATCTGTATCATTAGAATACTTCTGTAACTCCAAAAATTCTTAAATAAATTGGTGGAACTGAGGAATTTGTCTGTTAATCATCTTCAAAAAGAATCAACCTAAAAGCATCCTCCAGTGAACAATGGCAGCTAATCTCGTGAGCGCTAAAGTTTCTGTTTTTTACAGCAAGATCATAAAGACTTCACCCAAGTCTTCCCAAAGGTTCTACTTGGCACAAACACTAATTAAAACATGAAACCACATCTAACCAGAGGCTAGATGAATTATTTATTACTAAACAGGAGCAAAAGCAAAGGACAAAAATAAGATTGGGTTGCCTCCCAACAAGCGCTATCGTTTAACGCCCCTAGCTAGGCATGATGATTTCAATGATGCTCACATAAAAGATAAGAATTGGAACATAAAGAGAGAATCATGAAGCATCTTACTAACACATTTAAGTCTAACCCACTTCCTATGCATAGGTATTTTTTGAGCAAACAACTTATGGGAACAATAATCAACTAGCATAGGAAGGCGAAACAAGCATAACTTCAAAACTTTAAGCACATAGAGAGGGAACTTGATATTATTGCAATATGTAGAAGCATATGATCCTCTCTCATAATAATTTTCAGTAGCATCATGAATTAATTCAACCATATAACCAGCACCTAAAGCATTCTTTGCATGATCTACTTTCATAGAAATTTTACTACTCTCCACATAAGCAAATTTCTTCTCATGAATAGTAGTGGGAGCAAACTCAACAAAATAATTATCATATGAGGCATAATCCAATTGAAAACTAAAATCATGATGACAAGTTTCATGGTTATCATTATTCTTAATAGCATACAAGTCATCACAATAATCATCATAGATAGCAACTTTGTTCTCATAATCAATTGGAACCTCTTCCAAAATAGTGGATTCATCACTAAATAAAGTCATGACCTCTCCAAATCCACTTTCATCAATATAATCATCATAAATAGGAGGCATTCTTTCATCATAATAAATATTCTCATCAAAACTTGGGGGACAAAAAATATCATATTCATCAAACATAGCATCCCCAAGCTTGTGGCTTTGCATATCATTAGCATCATGGGTATTCAAAGAATTCATACTAATAACATTGCAATCATGCTCCTCATCCCAAGCTTGTGGATTTATAGACTTCTTCTTCTTGCACTTGAGCACAATTTTCCTTTCCATCATTTTCACGAAAGATATTAAAAAGATGAAGCGTATGAGGCAAACTCAATTCCATTTTTTTATAATTTTATTTTATAGACTAAACGAGTGATAAAACAAGAAACAAAAAGATTCGATTGCAAGATCTAAAGATATACCTTCAAACACTCACCTCCCCGGCAACGGCGCCAGAAAAGAGCTTGATATCTACTACACAACCTTCTTCTTGTAGACGTTGTTGGGCCTCCAAGTGCAGAGGTTTGTAGGACAGTAGCAAATTTCCCTCAAGTGGATGACCTAAGGTTTGTCAATCCGTGGGAGGCGTAGGATGAAGATGGTCTCTCTCAAACAACCCTGCAACCAAATAACAAAGAGTCTCTTGTGTCCCCAACACACCCAATACAATGGTAAATTGTATAGGTGCACTAGTTCGGCGAAGAGATGGTGATACAAGTGGAATATGGATGGTAGATATAGGTTTTTTAATCTGAAATTATAAAACAGCAAGGTAACTAATGATAAAAGTGAGCAAAAACGGTATTGCAATGCTAGGAAACAAGGCCTAAGGTTCATACTTTCACTAGTGCAAGTTCTCTCAACAATAATAACATAAATAGATCATATAACAATCCCTCAACATGCGACAAAGAGTCACTCCAAAGTCACTAATAGCGGAGAACAAACGAAGAGATTACTGTAGGTTACGAAACAACCTCAAAGTTATCCTTTCCGATCGATCTATTCAAGAGTCCGTAGTAAAATAACACAAAGCTATTCTTCCGTTCGATCTATCATAGAGTTCATACTAGAATAACACCTTAAGACACAAATCAACCAAAACCCTAATGTCACTTAGATACTCCAATGTCACCTCAAGTATACGTGGTCATGATTATACGATATGCATCACACAATCTTAGATTCATCTATTCAACCAACACAAAGTACTTCAAAGAGTGCCCCAAAGTTTCTACCGAAGAGTCAAGATGAAAACGTGTGCCAACCCCTATGCATAAGTTCAGGAGGACAGAACTCGCAAGTTGATCACCAAAACATACATCGAGTGGATCACGTGAATATCCCATTGTCACCACAGATAAGCACATGCAAGACATACATCAAGTGTTCTCAAATCCTTAAAGACTCAATCCGATAAGATAACTTCAAAGGGAAAACTCAATCCATTATAAGAGAGTAGAGGGGGATAAACATCATAAGATCCAACTATAATAGCAAAGCTCGTGATACATCAAGATCATTCCAAATCAAGAACACAAGAGAGAGAGATCAAACACATAGCTACTGGTACATACCCTCAGCCCCGAGGGTGAACTACTCCCTCCTCGTCATGGAGAGCATCAGGATGATGAAGATGGCCACCGGTGAGGGATCCCCCCTCTGGCAGGGTGCCAGAACAGGCTCCCAAGAGGTTTTTGGTGGCTACAGAGGATTGCGGCGGTGGAACTCCCGATCTATTGTGCTCCTGGATGTTTTCGGGGTATATTGACATATATAGGCGAAAGAAGATAGTCAGGGGAGCCACGAGGGGCCCACGGGGGTGGGGGGTGTGCCCAGGGGGTAGGGCGCACCCTGGACCCTCGTGGCCACCTCGAAGCTTCCCTGACGTCTACTCCAAGTCTCCGTCTACTCCAAGTCTCATGGATTGCTTCCGTTCCAAAAATAACTCTCCCGAAGGTTTCATTCCATTTGCACTCTGTTTCATATTCCTTTTCTTCGAAACACTGAAATAGGCAAAAAAATGGCAATATGGGTTGGGCCTCTGGTTAATAGGTTAGTCCCAAAAATAATATAAAAGTGTATAATAAATCCCATTAAACATCCAAGATAGGTAATATAATAACGTGGAACAATCAAAAATTCTAGATACGTTGGAGACGTATCAATCATAAACCCACAATTCATCGGATCTCGACAAACACACCGCAAAAAGAATTACATCGAATAGATCTCCAAGAATATCAAGGAGAACTTTGTATTGAGATCCAAAGAGAAAGAAGAAGCCATCTAGCTAATAACTATGGACCCGAAGGTCTGTGGTAAACTACTCACACTTCATCGAAGAGTCTATGGTGTTGATGTAGAAGCCCTCCATGATTGATTCCCCCTCCGACGGAGCGCCGGAAAAGTCCCCAAGATGGGATCTCACGGGTACAGAATGTTGCGGCGGTGGAAATAGGGTTTCATGGTGCTCCTGGATGTTTTCAGGGTATATGAGAATATATAGGCGAAGGAAGTCGGTCAGGGGAGCCACGAGGGTTGGGGCGTGCCTACCTCCCTGGGCGCGTCCTCCTGCCTCATGGCCGCCTCATTTCTTTCTTGATGTCTACTCCAAGTCTCCTGGATTATGTTTGTTCCAAAAATAACTCTCCCGAAGGTTTCATTCCGTTTGGACTCCGTTTGATATTCCTTTTCTGCGAAGCACTAAAATAGGCAAAAACAACAATTTGGACTGGGCCTCCAGTTAATAGGTTAGTCCCAAAAATAATATAAAAGTGTATAATAAAGCCCATTAAACATCCAAAACGGGTAATATAATTGCATGGAACAATAAAAAATTATAGATACGTTGGAGACGTATCATGTACCCGTGAGATCCCATCTAGGGACCTTTTCCGGCACCCTGCCGAAGGGGGATTCGATCATGGAGGGCTTCTACATCAACTCTATTGCCCTTCCGATGAAGCATGAGTAGTTTACCACAGACCTATGGGTCCATTGCTAGCAGCTAGATGGCTTCTTCTCTCTCTCTCTCTTTGATTCTCAATACCATGTTCTCCTCGATGTTCTTGGAGATCTATTCAATGTAATACTTTTTTGCAGTGTGTTTGCCGAGATCCTATGAATTGCGGATTTATGATCAGCTTATCTATTAATATATATCTTCTCTGAATCCTTATGTGCATGATTTTATATCTTTGTAATTCTCTTTGAACTTTCGGTTTGGTTTGACCAACTAGATTGGTTTTTATTGCAATGGGAGAGGTGCTTATCTTTGGGTTCAATCTTGAGGTGTCCTTTCCCGGTGACCGTAGGGGCAGCAAGGCATGTATTGTATTGTTGCCATTGAGGTTAAAAAGATGAGGTTTTCATCATATTGCTTGAGTTAATTCCTCTACATGATGTCATCTTACTTAATGCGTTACTCTGTTCTTCATGAACTTAATACTCTAGATGTAGGCAGGAGTCAGTCGATGTGTGGAGTAATAGTAGTAGACGCAGAATCGTTTCGGTCTACTTGACACGGACGTGATGTAGGGATTAAAATGGAGTGGAAACTTTCTGTTTTTCTGGAGGAAAAATGGAAATGGAGAGGAAATATGAAAACGGAAACAGAAATTTGCAAAATGGAAGTGGAAATGCAATTTTTTATGCGGAAACGGAAACAAAAATGGAACGGCGTTTTCCGATGAAATAGACGTGGAAACGAAACTTTCCGTTTCCGTGAATATGGAATTTCTGTTTTTAGTATACACATATGGCTGCTTTGTAGCCCAACCACGATCTTTTGAGGCCCAACCTCTACTACCACACATGTATTCAACTTCCCTATACGGAATTGTCCAGTACTAGTACAATACTATGCTAAGTTGCTAAAATAAACATATTATTTTGTAGCCATGTTAACAATTCATTAAATGTATTTGTTTTATGTGTATTTCTCTATGATTGAAGGGGTTTCTAAGTCCCGGTCAACTCCCACTTTTGTATCCGTGTCTAGTCTATATTCGCTCCATGTCCGTTTCTGGTAGTATCTATTTCCGAATTCATTTCTGGGGTTTCTATATTTGTTTCCGCTTTTGCAAAAGAATATGAAAACAAATGTGGTAGCACTCATTGCCATAGATATCTTCATAACTTTGCGCTTTTCTATCAATTGCTCGACAGTAATTTGTTCACCCACCGTATTATTTGCTATCTTGAGAGAAGCCTCTAGTAAAACCTATGGCCCCCGGGTCTATTTTACATCATATTAGTTTCCGATCTACTATTTTTCAATCTTTTACTTTCTGATCTATAAACCAAAAATACCAAAAATATTTACTTTATTGTTTATATCTCTATCAGATCTCACTTTTGCAAGTAACCATGAAGGGATTGACAACCCCTTTATCGCCTTGGGTGCAAGTTGTTTGATTGTTTGTGCAGGTATTCGGTGATTTTTGCGTTGTCTCCTACTGGATTGATACCTTGGTTCTCAAAATGAGGGAAATACTTATCTCTACTTTGTTGCATCACCCTTTTCTCTTCAAGGAAAAACCAACGCAAGCTCAAGAAGTAGCACGCTTCTCCAAGCTCAAGTTCGCCACCTATGACAGCACCGTGGACCCCCTAAATGGGCTCAATCAGTGTGAAAAGTTTTTCAGGGGCCAACGCACGCTCGCGTCTGACCGCACCTGGATCGCCTCCTATCACCTCTGGGCACAACACAGACATGGTATTATGCCCTTGAGCAGGACGAGGGCGGCGTGCACCCATGGGAGAGTTTCCATGAGCTTTTCCTCTTACGCTTCGGACCGCCGATAAGCGGGAGCCGGTTGGCGGAGCTTGGGCGCCTACCTTTCACCTCTACAATGCAAGACTTCACCGACCGCTTCCAGGCCCTGGCGTTCCACATGCCCGACGTCACGGCTCTCCACCGGGCCGAGCTCTTCGTTGGCAGTCTACCGAATCATATCCCGCATGGACGTGGATATGCGGGGACCACATGACCTCCAGACGGCCATGTACTATGCCCGCGCCTTCGAGCACCGTGCGGTGGCCTTGCAGCAGGCGGCACCATCTCAGGACGTCTGACAGCCCTCCCGGACACCACTGACACCACCAGCGCCGGGGCGTGCGGCCCAGTCTCCCATGGCAGCTAACACTCCGGCCGTGACGCACCCCTTCCATCGGCTCACCCCGGTCGAGCATCTCGAGCACCATCATCAGGGGCTGTGCTACAACTGCGATGAGCCCTACATCCCGGGCAACGTTTGCACACGCTTGTTCTACTTGGAGGCCGCAGACTACATCGAGGAGGACGTCGCCGCCACCGGGCTCGGCGACCCGACCACCCCCTTGGCCGATGAGGTTCCTCCGGGTGAGGGAGTCCTAGATTAAGGGGTCCTCAGACAGCCGAACTATATGTGTATGCCGGACTGTTGGACTATGAAGATACAAGATAGAAGACTTCGTCCTGTGTCTAGGTGGGACTCTCCTTTGCGTGGAAGGCAAGCTTGGCGATTCGGATATGTAGATTCCCTTCTCTGTAACCGACTCTGTGTAACCCTAGCCCCCTCCGTGTCTATATAAATTGGAGGGTTTAGTCTGTAGGATATGAACAATCGTAATCATAGGCTAGCTTCTAGGGTTAGCCTCTACGATCTCATGGTAGATCAACTCTTGTAATACTCATATCATCAAGATCAATCAAGCAGGAAGTAGGGTATTACCTCCATAGAGAGGGCCCGAACCTGGGTAAACATCGTGCCCCCTGCCTCCTGTTACCATTAGCCTTAGACGCACAGTTCGGGACCCCCTACCCGAGATCCGGCGGTGTTGACACCGACATTGGTGCTTTCATTGAGAGTTCCACTGTGTCGTCATCATAAGGCTTGATGGCTCCCTCAATCATCTACAACGACGCAGTCCAGGGTGAGACTTTCCTCCCCGAACAGATCTTCGTATTTGGCGACTTTGCACAACGGGCCAACTCACTTGGCCATCTGGAGCAGATCGATAGCTACGCCCCTAGCCATCAGGTCAGGTTTGGAAGCTTGAACTACACCGCCGACATCCGTGGAGACTTGATCTTCGACGGATTCGAACCCATAACAGATGCACCCTATGGCCACGATGAGCATGACCTAGATCTGCCATCGGAATGTGTTCAGGAAACAACACCTATAGCTTCCCTGGCCTTAGATCCAGTACAAATCATGCCATCCGAGGACGGGAGGATGGACCCCGCCATGGAAGCTACACACTCAACGACGCTAGAGCCGAACACAGATTCAAACCTCCAACGAGGTCTGCATCATTGGACCCTCCGATTCATCTCCAGATACAGGTTCTAAACCATGTGTGTCTGCGCTCGTCGAATCTAATTGGGCGCCGAGCTTGGAGTTTATCTCCGCGGACATCTTTCGACACTCGCCCTTGGGTGATGTGTTGAACTCATTAAAATCTCTCTCCTTGTCAGGAGATTCTTGGCCGAACTATGTCCGGCTTGAGTGGGAAGCGGACGACGAAGCACTTTGTTGCCCACCCACCACCCACTTGATAGCCACTGTCAATGACTTAACCGACATGCTTGACTTTGAATCTGAAGATATCGACGGTATGGACGACGATGCAAGAGAAGAAGAGGAACCACCGCCTATAGGGCGCTGGACAGCCACCTCGTCATATGACATTTACATGGTGGATACCCCCAAAGAAAACAATGGTGAGGACAAAAAGGATACAGGTGAGGATAAGCCTCCCGAGAAGCAGCCGAAGCGCCGATGTCAGCGGCGCCATTCTAAACCATGCCATGGTAAAAACAGCAATACCGGCACAAGGGACAATAGCACTCCGAACGATGCCGAAGACAACGAAGATGACCCCGCCCAGCCAAGCTTCGAACAAGCCAGACGGGAGGACGGGCAGGACAGCCCGAATGAACAGGCCATGAATGAAGACTTGAAAAACGATAATTACATGCCTCTCTCCGAGGATGAGTTGAGCCTCGGCTATGACGAATTTACCATGCTTGAGGATCCCGCCGAGCAGGAGCGCTTCAAGAGCCGGCTTATAGCCACTGCGAAGAGCCTCAAGAAGAAGCAGCAGCAACTTCAAGCTGATCAAGATCTGCTGACTGATAGATGGACTGAGGTCCTGGCAGCCGAGGAATACGGACTCGAGCACCCAACGAAAAGTTACCCAAGGCGCAGGTTGCTACCTCAATTCGAGGACAAGGCGTTAGAGCCCATACTACCAGCGCATGATGCGGCTGACCAACCACCACGTGGCCGAGATAAAGCAGCGTATCAGTCCGAACACCAGCCCGCACCCCGTCGCCGAACAAATAGAAATACAAAGGCTCGGGGATACACACATGACCTACGATACGAATTGGAAGACAAAGCAGGACAGCCCAGATCGATCTACGGATCGCGAGGGCGTGCCTCAATGCGCGACGATGACCGTCACGCCAGATATACTACATACAAATCCGCCCAGACCGAATACAGCAAACCAGCTCCATCTGAACTACGTCGCGAGGTAGCCTGGCATAGAGGCACCGCACACCCCCTGTGCTTCACTGACGAAGTAATGGAACATGAATTCCCAGAAGGGTTTAAACCCGTAAACATCGAACCATATGATGGGACAACAAATCCCGTGGTTTGGATTGAAGATTTCCTTCTCCACATTCACATGGCCCGCGATGATGATCTCCATGCCATCAAGTATCTCCCGCTAAAACTAAAAGGACCAGCTCGGCACTGGTTGAATAGTCTTCCTGAAAACTCCATTGGCAGTTGGGAGAACCTGGAAGACGCATTTGTTGACAACTTTCAGGGCACTTATGTACAACCACCGGACGCTGATGACTTAAGTCACATAACCCAATAGCCCAGAGAGTCAGCCAGGAAATTCTAGACTTGGTTCTTAACTAAAAACAACCAAATCATCGACTGCCTGGACGCCGAAGCCCTAGCGGCCTTTAAGCATAACATCTGCGACAAGTGGCTAGCCCCACACCTCACCCAAGAGAAGCCGAAGACCATGGCAGCCCTTACGACACTCATGACCCCCTTTGCGCGGGCGAGGATAGCTGGTTAGCCCGTAGCAATAGCACATCAAGAAAGCCTGGCACTTTAGACGCCAGAGATAACAACGGCAAACCACGACGCAACAGACACAAGCGTCGAAATAATCGCGATAACGCCGAGGACATGACCATCAATGCCGGATTTAGTGTCTCTAAGTCCGGTCAATGAAAAAAGCCATTTAAAAGAAACAATCCGGATCCGTCCAGTCTAGACTGCATACTCGATCGTCCATGTCAAATCCACGACACCCCCGATAAACCAGCCAACCATACCAACAGAGAGTGTTGGGTATTTAAACATGCCGGCAAGTCAAATGGCGAAAACAAGGAAAAGGGGTCACACAGTGACGACGATGAGGAGCCCCGGTCACCGAACATAGGGGGACAGAAGAAATTTCCTCCTCAAGTCAAAATGGTGAATATGATATACGCCACCCATATCCCCAAACGGGAGCGGAAACGCGCACTAAGGGACGTCTACGCGATGGAGCCGGTCGCCCCGAAGTTTAACCCATGGTCCTCCAGTCCGATCACCTTCGACCGCATAGACCCTCCGACCAGTATTCATCATGGTGGTTGCTACTTCTTGAGCTTGCATTGGTTTTCCTTGAATAGGAAAGGGTGATGCAGCATAGTAGCGTAAGTATTTCCCTCAGTTTTTGAGAACCAAGGTATCAATCCAGTAGGAGGCTCCTCACAAGTCCCACGCACCTACACAAACAAAACAAGAACTCGCAACCAACACAATAAAGGGGTTGTCAATCCCTTCATGGCCACTTGCGAAAGTGAGATCTGATAGAGAAAATATGATAAGATAAATATATTTTTGGTATTTTATGATATAGATTGGAAAGGTAAAGATGCAAATAAAAGTAGATTGAAAGCTTATATGATAAGAGATAGACCCGGGGGCCATAGGATTCACTAGTGGCTTCTCTCAAGATAGCATAATTATTACGGTGGGTGAATAAATTACTGTCGAGCAATTGATAGAAAAGCGAATAATTATGAGATTATCTAGGCATGATCATGTATATAGGCATCACGTCCGTGACAAGTAGACCGACTCCTGCCTGCATCTACTACTATTACTCCACACATTGACCGCTATCAAGCATGCATCTAGAGTATTAAGTTCATGAAGAACAGAGTAACGCATTAAGAAAGATGACATGATGTAGATGGATAAACTCATGCAATATGATACAAACCCCATATTTTTATCCTCGATGGCAACAATACAATACGTGCCTTGCTGCCCCTGCTGTCACTGGGAAAGGACACCGCAAGATTGAACCTAAAGCTAAGCACTTCTCCCATTGCAAGAAAGATCAATCTAGTAGGCCAAACCAAACAGATAATTCGAAGAGACTTGCAAAGATAACTTAATCGCACATAAAAAATTCAGAGGAGATTCAGATATTTCTCATAGATAAACTTGATCATAAACCCACAATTCATCGGATCTCGACAAACACATCGCAAAAAGAGTTACATCGAATAGATCTCCAAGAAGAGGGGGGAGAACTTTATATTGAGAATCAAAGAGAGAGAAGAAGCCATCTAGCTAATAACTATGGACTCGAAGGTGTGTTGTGAACTACTTTCAACTCATCGGAGAGGCCTTGGAGTTGATGTAGAGGCCCTCCATGGTGGATTCCCCCTCCGACAGAGCACCGGCGACGGCTCCAAGTTGGGATCTCGTGGATACAGAAGGTTACGGTGGTGGAAATAGTTTTTCAGTGGCTCCCTTGATGTCTTTGGGGTACATGGGTATATATAGGAGGAAGGAGTACATCGGTGGACGCTCGAGGGGCCCACGAGGGTGGGGGGCATGCCCAGCCCTAGGGGGCACGTCGGGCACCCTCGTGGCTGCCTCGCTTATTTCTTGACTTGCACTCCAAGTTCCCTGGATCACGTTTATTCCAAAAAGATCGCTCGCAAAGGTTTCATTCCGTTTGGACTCCGTTTGATATTCCTTTTCTTCGAAACACTGAAATAGGCAAAAAAAAACAGCAATTCGGGCTGGGCCTCCGATTAGTAGGTTAGTCCCAAAAATGATATAAAAGTGTAAAGTAAAGCCCATAAACATCCAAAACGGGTTATATAATAGCATGGAACAATCAAAAATTATAGATACGTTGGAGACGTATCAAGCATCCTCTCGCCCCTCCCACACCATGGGAGCCAAGGACCAGAGGGGAAACCCTTCTCCCATCTAGGGAGGAGGTCAAGGAAGAAGAAGAAGAAGGGGGCCCCTCTCCCCTTGCTTCCGGTGGCGTCGGAGCGCTGTCGGGGGCCATCATCATCACCGCGATCTTCACCAACACTGCCGTCATCTTCACCAACATCTCCATCACCTCCCCCCTTCTATATCCAGCGGTCCACTCTCCCGCAACCCGTTGTACCCTCTAATTGAACATGGTGCTTTATGCTTCATATTATTATCCAATGATGTCTTGCCATCCTATGATGTTTGGGTAGATTTCTATTGTCCTATCGGTGATTGATGAATTGCTATGATTGTTTTGAGTTGCATGTTTTATTAGTGGTGCTGTCCTATGGTGCCCTCCGTGTCGCGCAAGCGTGAGGGATTACCGCTGTAGGGTGTTGCAATGCGTTCATGATTTGCTTATAGTGGGTTGCGTGAGTGACTGAAACACAAACCCGAGTAAGTAGGTTGTTGCGTATGGGATAAAGAGGACTTGATACTTTAATTCTATGGTTGGGTTTTACCTTAATGAATCTTTAGTAGTTGTGGATGCTTGCTAGAGTTCCAATCATAAGTGCATATGATCCAAGAAGAGTGTCAGGACCCCGACTCGATGTCACATCGATCTAGCTTGTAACACCTCATATCACTTTGCGGCCTCACGCACGGTATCCCCACGGGTGTCGCCTTACCTTTGCCCGGGACCGTTTGCACCTTTTGGCTCACGTATATGATAGTGTCGCTAGCATCCATATGATAAAGAGCCCGGGCTGACATGACTAGTCGTAAACCCAAAGTGGCACAGACTTACAGGGACAGGCATCCATGACCCAGCAACGAACGTGTCGGTCATCAGTAATTGGGTCCGGGCTGTAGCACTGGGCTAGCAGGACTCCGGTAAACCGGGCTGTAGCGGGCTAACAGGACTCTGGTACTCAATGCGTGACATTTCCCCGAAGGGACAGACACCGGAACAAAGAAGGACACATGCCGGCCAGCCTAAGTGTTCCAGAGCAGTAGCAAGCTACCATGGCTCAGCGGTAACACTAGGAGACATTTCCCGGTAAGAGAGGCTACTATAGATAAACAACTAGATAGTCAGATCCCACACATACCAAGCATTTCAATCATACACACAATATGCTCGATATGTGCAAATACAACAAGGCATCACAACATGACTCTACGACACAAGTACTTTATTTAAGGCTCAGAGAGCCATACATAACATACACAAAGGTACGGGTCACACGACCCAACATTCAAGTCATACAGTCATACCAACTAGCAGCGGAAGTAACTCGTCTGAGTACAGACAACTAGTAAAATAAAAGAGGCTTGGAAAGCCTAGCTATACTACGTGGTCCTTCACAAGCTCAGAATCACTACCTGGGCCTTTAGCCTACTCATTGATGTCAACGTCTACGTAGAACCCATCAGAAGGGGTTGCAGCGTCTTCTGTAAAAATGTAAATTATAGCAACATGAGTACAAAGGTACTCAGCAAGACTTACATCAGATCCTACATACATGCATATTATCAAGAAGGGTTGGTGGAGTTGTTGCAGCAAGCCAGCTTTAACTCTTGGCTAGGCTAACCTACGAGACTCCAATTTGAAACGGTTTTGCGTACACGAGTCCACTACTCACCACTTCAATACACTACCGAGGATCCACCTCCGTCTTCCTATGGAAGAGCCATCCTCGGCACTCACACTTATCTTGAGGCTTTTAGTAGTTTCCATTTACTTGTCTATGAACTGTATAGGCAACCAAGTAGTCCTTTACCGCGGACGCGGCTATTCGAATAGATCATGATAACACTGCAGGGGTGTACTTCTTCATACACGCTCTCACCTCTTACCGTCGTTTACACGACATGTACTCGGCAACCTTCAAGCGGAAGCCCAACGTGGGTGTCGGCCATGACCTACCTAATCACCTAAGCCTCCAGTCCAGGTTTATCGCCTATCCAGGTTCCATCCGCAGGGAGTCCGGCCGAGGTTTCCCATACGGCCCCGAACGATGTGAACAGGGTTCCCGAGATACCTAACGGGTATTCGGTACACCCGGCCACGTACCAACCGCATCACAGCCCACCCCTACGGCCAGCGCTGTCCACGGCCTCCAGTAGGCTACAAACACCAGAAACTACTTGCAACTCCTGGACGGAGAACTAGGGTGAATAAGAAGCCGAGAGGGTCCATTGGTTTCGGGCCCAATGCATGGTAGTAGCTGATTCTTAAATCACACATATAGATCTCAGTGCTTAAGGTCGGCTTCAATGAAACAACCCACCATGTACTCCTACATGGCCTCTCATCGATACCTTTACCAAATCGTGTTCACCACACCACTCTCATTACCGACATAATCATTTCACTCTAGCCCATCACCCAGATGAACCAGACCTGACACGACTCTAAGCATAGCAGGCATAGCAAGGTAGGAACAACACATACATATGGCTCAATCAACTCCTACACATGCTAGTGGGTTTCATCTAGTTACTGTGGCAATGACAGGTCATGCAGAGGAAGTGGGTTCAACTACCGTAGCACACAGCAGTTTGAAACGCGTTGTCTTAATGCAGTAAAAGAGAGCAGGAGCGAGAACATGGGATTGTATCGATATGATCAGATGGTTGGTTGCTTGCCTGATGGTTCGATGCACTGATACGGTTCTTCATTAGGGTAATCACGATACTCCTCGGAGGCAGATCCTGCCGCAAAGAACACCGATACACAACCATCACCAAACAATGTGCAACAATATGATGTATGCATGAAACATAGTAATATGAGTGTGTTGGGCTAATGCAGCTAAGACCAGAAGGGTTTGAATCAATTTGAATCAAAGATTCAAATTTCAAACTCAAACATGGCCCTTTAAAGTGTTTTTCTTTGTTCTGCATTAAACATCAAGTTAACTTGTTTAATCATGCATGAAAATAGTACAGATGGATAGATTGGATTTTTCTGATCATTTTTCATATATAATTTGTCTGATTTGGAGTTACAGAATAAAAGTTATGAATTTTTGAAGTTTAAACTATATTCTGGAATTTCCTATATTAGATTAATTCCAGAAAAACAATTATTGCGTCAGCCTGACGTCAGTGTGACGTCAGCAGGTCAACGGAACACGTCCGGGTCAAACCTGACAGTGGGTCCCGCGTGTCAGTGTGATTAGTTTAATTAAAGTTTAAATAAAACTAAACCTGTTTAATTAACAGGGCTGGGCCCCACCTGTCATTGACTCAGGGGAGTCAACCAGGGCCCACCCGTGGTCAAACCCTGGTCGGCTGCACCGGCGTTTAGCCGCCGGCGAGCCCGACGCGGCGGCGGGAGTGGTTTTGGCTGTTTCGGCTGCCAAATGGGTCGCGGAGACCACCGGAGTGGAGCTGAGGACGAGCCGCAGCTCTTGGTGGAGTCCGTTGGGGTCGGGGCGGCCGGAGTTGGCGCCGGCGACGACTTTGGCGGCCACCGGGGTTCGGCCGAAGACGAACTTGATGCTAGAGGGGTCGGTGAGGCTCGGGGAGTGGCTAGCTAGGTGCTAAGTGACACGGTGAGCATGATGGACACCGTGGAGTGATCGGAGGGTGACCGGGAGCACGTCGGCGACGAGCTCCACGGCGGTGGGTGCGGTTGAGCTCCGGGAGGTCGCTACACGGCTCGGGAGCAAGAACGGAAGGGAGGGGAAGATGGCTAAGCTCACAGTGAGTGCGACGAAGCCCTTGGTGCGGCCGGAGATGGACCGGAGCGACGACGGCGTTGAAGGGGATCTCCGGCGACGGCGGTTCGGGCGAGGTCGTTGCGGTGGACTCGGGCGTTGCGAGCGCTCGGGGCTCGGCTTGCTCGATGGAGTGGACAGCGGCGGAGCTCCTGGACACGTTGAGAGGATGCACGGGCGGCGGGGAGCACGGCTACGACGAAGGCACGACGATGGTGGCGTCGGCCATGGCGGGGGAGCGCGAGGGGGAGGAGCTGGAGAGGAGAG
>NC_057813.1:533065015-533074473 GCF_018294505.1 Triticum aestivum | reverse complement strand
GCGAGCAGGTGCGTGGCGCACGCTGCGGTCGCCGTCGGGCACCTGCCTGCCTGCCTGGCCGGCAAGCAGCTCGCTGGAGCGGTGCTGGGCTGGGCCGGCAGGTGGGCCGGGAGCAGGCGCCAGGTAAGTTTTTTTCCATTTCTTCTGTTTTCTGTTTTTTTAATACTTCTGCAACTTTGTTGAATTAAATAAAATACTTAGGCTACTCCTAAAATCACCAAACTACTCCTGGTCCATAGTTGGATTATTTCCAACATGAAACATTTTAGTTTGGAGATATTTGAGCATTTAAATATTTTATATAATTCTAAATGCCCAAATTCAAATATTTATGATTTAATTCCAAACCCTAAGATGGCCTAGGAAAATGTGCACCACTTTTGGCAGAGGTTCTGAACCAAGACAAAAATGATGGGCATTTTAGAAGGGCATTTCAGGTTCATTGAAAAAGTTTTTAGTAAACCCTAGTTGGTTTTAGAGGGGACTGGGGGTTCTGTCATCCCCATTTCAAGTTTTTGATGAAAGAGTAAACATGATGCAACACTCTAATGCATGGCTAACTAGGATGTGACAACTCACCCCCACTCAAAAGAATCTCGTCCCGAGATTTGGGTTCCTCCGGAAAGAAGGCGGGATACTCAAGTCGAAGACGATCTTCCCTTTCCCAAGTTGCTTCATCCTCAGAATGGTGCGACCATTGTACTTTGAGAAACTTGATATTATGACGTCGAGTGGTACGCTCGGCCTGATCGAGGATACGAATGGGGTACTCTCGATATGTAAGATTATCTTGGAGATCAAGCGTTTCGTGGTCCACTCCACGGATAGGATCCGAGAAGCAACGCCTGAGTTGAGAAACGTGGAAGACATCATGGACTCTGGAGAGGTGCGGAGGTAGTTCCAACTGGTAGGCAACTTCTCCTTGTTTGGCGAGAATGCGAAAAGGTCCAATGTAACGAGGAGACAATTTGCCTTTGATACCGAAACGATGGGTTCCCTTCAGAGGGGTAACCCGAAGGTAAGCCTTCTCGTCAATCTCGAAAGTCATAGCCTTATGTTTTCGGTCATATTGACTCTTCTGACGGGATTGGGCTGTTTTCAAATTTTCACGAACGATGCGAACTTGCTCTTCTGCTTCCTGAATCATATCCGGGCCAAAGAATTGTCTTTCCCCGGTCTCTGACCAGTTAAGGGGTGTCCGACACCGTCGTCCATAGAGAACTTCAAAAGGGGCTTTACCCAAGCTAGATTGATAGCTGTTGTTGTAAGCGAATTCGGCAAATGGAAGGCACTTCTCCCAATCCATTACGAATGAGATAACAGAGGCTCGAAGCATGTCTTCTAGAATCTGGTTGACGCGTTCCACTTGACCACTCGATTGAGGGTGGAAAGCGGTGCTAAAGGAGAGACGGGTTCCCATAGCATTTTGGAAACTTTCCCAAAATCGAGAGGTGAAAAGACTTCCTCGATCCGAGTTAATTTCCAAAGGAACACCATGGAGAGACACTATCCGGGAGATGTATAAGTCTGCCAATTGACTAGCGGTTATACTCTCACGAACAGGTAGGAAATGGGCTACTTTGGAAAGATGATCGACAACGACGAAGATAGCATTATTCCCTCTCTTGGTCCTGGGAAAACCGGTAATGAAATCCATACCAATTTTATCCCATTTCCATTCAGGAATAGCTAAGGGTTGAAGGGTGCCAGCAGGCCGTTGATGCTCTGCTTTTATACGACGACAGACATCGCAATTAGCAATATACTGAGCAATTTCTCTCTTCATCCTAGTCCACCAGAACCTCTGGCGTAGGTCCTGATACATCTTAGTACTACCGGGATGAATGGTGAGAGGAGATTCATGAGCCTCCTTAAGGATCAATCGCCTCAGGTTTCGCACCTTGGGAATCACTAGTCGATTCCCGAAGTATACGACCCCTTGATCAGTAATGGAGAAGCAATTCGCAATTCCTTTCTTGATGTTTCTCTTGATGCGGGAAATTCCCGGATCTACCTTCTGTGCTTTGATGATCTGATCCGTAAGGGTAGGTTTTGCCACCAAGGTGGAAAGAAAACCTTGAGGAACAATGTGAAGGTTAAGCTTCCGAAATTCCTCATGGAGAAGCGGTTGACTTTGTTGTAGCATTAGGTTGTTACAATAAGATTTACGACTTAGCGCATCAGCCATGACGTTGGCTTTCCCTGGGGTGTAAGTTATTCCTAAGTCGAAATCTGTGATCAACTCAACCCAACGTCTTTGCCTGAGATTCAAATCCGGTTGGGTGAAAATGTACTTCAGACTTTGGTGATCAGTGAATATTTCGCAACGGTTACCGAGGAGGTAATGTCGCCAGGTCTTAAGTGCATAGACTACGGCTGCAAGCTCTAGATCATGAGTAGGATAATTCCCCTCATGTGGGTGCAATTGCCGTGAAGCGTAGGCAATTACGTGTCGATCTTGCATGAGAATGCAACCTAGTCCTTGTCGCGAGGCGTCGCAGTAGATAACAAAGTCCTTGGAGAAGTCTGGCGGTACCAGTACGGGAGCAGAAGTCAGGCGTCTTTTTAGTTCCTGAAAGCTGTGCTCACATTGTGGAGTCCATTCGAACTTCTTATCTTTCTTGAGGAGTTCGGTTAGAGGTTTGGCAACTTTGGAGAAGTTTTCGACAAAGCGACGACAATAGCTCGCTAAGCCCAGAAAACTCCGAACTTGCTTGACCGATTCAGGTGGAGTCCAATTAAGGACGGCTTGAACTCGCTCAGGGTTAACAGCAATACCTTTACCAGATATTACATGACCCAGATAGGTCACTTCTGACAACCAAAATTCACATTTAGAGAATTTGGCATAAAGACGATGCTCTCGAAGTTTCTTCAACACTAGCCTTAGATGTTCGGCATGTTCTTCCTCGTTCTTGGAGTAGATGAGTATATCATCGAGATAAACTACAACGAATTTATCCAAATACTCCATGAAGATTGAGTTCATTAACCGAGAAAAAGTGGCTGGAGCGTTGGTTAAACCGAAGGACATGACGGTGTACTCGTATTGGCCATAACGAGTAACAAAGGCCGTTTTAGGAATGTCCCCGTTTCTGATTTTGATTTGATGGTAGCCCAACCTCAAATCCATCTTGGAGAAGACTGAGGATCCAGCGAGCTGATCATACAGGTCGTTGATCCTGGGGAGCGGATATTTGTTCTTGATTGTGACCAAATTGACAGGTCGATAATCTACAACCATCCGGTCCGTACCATCCTTCTTCTTGACGAATAGGACGGGGCAAGCCCATGGAGATGAACTAGGTCAGATGAAACCCTTTTTCAAGGACTCATCGAGTTGTTTCTTAAGCTCGGCTAGTTCTAGTGGTGCCATCTTATAGGGTCTTCTAGCAATCGGAACGGTTCCTGGAATGAGGTCTATTACGAACTCAACATCCCTGTCAGGTGGAACACCTGGCAATTCCTCTGGGAAGACAACCGGGAAGTCACGGACTACCGGAACGTCCTCAAGGTCTGGCAAAGGGCTGGCGTTAAGAGAATATAATTGTCGCTTGGCTAATCGGGTCAAGACATTGACTATCTTCCCCGAAGGATGAGTGAGTTGAACAGTCCTAGAGAAGCAATCAATTTTGGCATGATGAGCTGACATCCAGTCCATACCCAAAATGATATTAATATCTGAAAATTTGAGAGCTATCAAAGATGCAAGGAAAACAAGTCTGTCGACTTGGATTTCATTTCCATAACTTACCCTGGAGGTCTGCCATCTAGAACCGGGAGTAGAAATTTCCATAGTGGATGGCATGTCACAGAATGCGGTGTTATGCAAACGAGCATAGTTCTCGGATATAAATGAATGAGAGGCTCCTGTATCGAAAAGAACAGATGCCGGGTGGCAATTAACAAGGAGCGTACCGAGAACGACGTTGGGATCCTCTTGAGCTTCTTCGGCAAAGATACAGTTGACATGGCCACGTGTAGCGGTGGCCGGCTTGGCGTGGAACACTTTCCCTGTCGGCTTGCCACGGCCAACAGCTTTAGCAGATTGGTTGGGGTTGGTCTGGGGACACTCACGCATATAGTGGCCAGATTCCCCACACTTGAAACAAGTCACGAAACTGGTACGTGGAGGAGCATTGTTGGTTGGACCCCCATAGGGCTTGGCTGGTGCAGACTGTTGAATGGGGCGAGGCGCCTGGAAGGATAGCCTCGGTGTGAACCTAGGTGGCAGGGCAGTGTTGGGCACCCACACGCGGCGCTTCTGAGGACCAGCACCGGATGAGGAACCCACGTCACGGCCATGCTTGCGTGTTGCGTCATAATCAGTCTGACCAGTCTCAGCACTGATGGCCTTGTTAACAAGCTTCTGAAAAGATGTGCACTCATGCAGACGGAGGTCGCGGCGAAGCTCAGGACTAAGTCCCTTACGGAACCTTGCTTGCTTCTTGGCATCAGTAGAAACTTCCTCAGTTGCATATCGTGCGAGGTTACCAAACTCCCTGCTGTAAGCGTCCACAGAGAGTCGGCCTTGGGTGAAATTGCAAAATTCCTCACGTTTACGGTCCATGAGACCCTCCGGAATGTGATGTTCATGGAAAGCCTCACTGAATTCAGCCCAAGTAGTGACATGGCCCGCTGGGCGCATAGCTCCATAATTCTCCCACCATAGACTGGCGGGGCCTTCAAGATGATATGAAGCAAAGGTGACCTTGTCAGCCTCAGCTACTAGCGCGGAAGCAGCTTGTGAGAGATACTGCGAAGCCAGTCATCAGCGTCGAGAGGCTCGACGGAGTGGTGGAACATGGGTGGATGTAACTTGATGAAATCACTGAGTGACACCACGTTAGTCCTCTGATGGTGTGATGTGTTCTGTTCAATACGCTCCAACAAACGGTTGGTCTCCCGCTTGTTTCTCTCAGCTTCCATCATAACCTCGGCTAGGGAAGGAGGATGAGGCAGATTTGCATTCCTGACTTCACTGCCTTCGGCCTGCTCTTGAGGAGCAGGGTTTGTGCGCGTGTTGACCATCCTAGGTAAACAAGACAATGATTTAGTCAGAATGATAAAATTCCGACATAGGATACAGAATGTAAGGAATAACTCGAAATGCAAGATGATCATCCGTATGACATGGTAGATACAGAAACTGCTTCTTTATTCCATCGTCATACACACCATACAGGGTTTAGTACAAGACCAAACAAGGTACTATTACGGTGAAAAGAGGATTACATCTCATCGGAGGCATTCCAAGCTCCTATACATTATTTTTCTACACCTCCGGAAAGAGTACAAACTAGGTCATATCCCACGAGTCACGCGGGACGATAGACGACACAGCTAGTGCGAACTAGTGATACTACCACTAACTCAGACCGATCCGTAGTAGTTCTCGTAGAAATCACCTCCATAGCCTGGAAGCTCAACATGATCATCCGGAAACAGATGATCTCGCGGAGCTTGTGGACCATAGGGACTATGATGAGGTCTTGGACCAACAGACGGTGGCCTGCGGGGACCGCGAGGTGGGGTGATGCCTCCTACATCACGCCAACCTATCATGTCTGGCAGAGCAGATCTCACAGGATAGAGATCGCGCATATCCGAATATCCAGCTTGCACCGCCGGTGCAAACCGAGTCAATGTGGCCCAGTGGTCAGCACGGCTATTGAAGAGCTCTAACCTCAAGGCCCGATTTTCACGGTCCTTATCCTCGAGCATCTCAGCGGTGGTGCGAGTCCGTGAATCCTCCTGGGTGGGGTCAGCATAGATAGCCTGGAGATACCCTTGTGCTCCCGGAAGTGATCCTGGCATATACCGGAAATCAGAGTCCCGAAATAGACCAGATCTGACTCGCATGATGGTCATCATAGAGTAGGCGGCGTCCTGCACAGCCATCTCAATAGTAACCCCGAGTCCATAGGAGCAGTGAAGGGGCTCGGTGGACCCAGGATAAGATGGAAATATCCTGACAGTGCAGAGATACTGGCTTTGATTAAAGTCTCGGAATTGCTCTTCGACCATGTACTCAGGATACCAACGGTATCCAGCCTCAGTCATTACCCTGACCAACATGGCAGTATGGCCGGGTACATCTAGGCATCGAGTCAGGCGAACCACTTGATTGAGGTCGCGAGTGGCCATCTGAAAGCACAATCATAATGCAAAGGCATTAGAATTTCTAGCAAAATTTCGGCGGCATAACAGCTGTAAATGCTCAAGAAGGATTTTGAGACATTTGACAAAGGATTTCATACACACTCAACATCGTCATATCAAAGTTCTGAATCCATTCTAACAACATAATGTGGTAGTAGAACTGAACTAGGCTTGTATCCATCAAACTTATAGGGTACTACTGATTAGAAACACGTGATCCTGATAGAGAGAATAGATCCTAATTCCTTAACCCCCGGTGGAAGAATAGACTGACTCAGATCAGAATGTCATAAGATAAAGGAGTAAAAAGAGCCTTACGTTCCAACCCACAAACAATTCCCCTACATATAACTAAAGAATTTCTAGACTCAACATCGACCAGTTTGGCTTGGAGAACCTACAGGCAGTCCGGCTCTGATGCCAACGCTGTCAGGACCCCGACTCGATGTCACATCGATCTAGCTTGTAACACCTCATATCACTTTGCGGCCTCACGCACGGTATCCCCACGGGTGTCACCTTACCTTTGCCCGGGACCGTTTGCACCTTTTGGCTCACGTATATGATAGTGTCGCTAGCATCCATATGATAAAGAGCCCGGGCTGACATGACTAGTCGTAAACCCAAAGTGGCACAGACTTACAGGGACAGGCATCCATGACCCAGCAACGAACGTGTCGGTCATCAGCAATTGGGTCCGGGCTATAGCACTGGGCTAGCAGGACTCCGGTAAACCGGGCTGTAGCGGGCTAACAGGACTCCGGTACTCAATGCGTGACATTTCCCCGAAGGGACAGACACCGGAACGAAGAAGGACACATGCCAGCCAGCCTAAGTGTTCCAGAGCAGTAGCAAGCTACCATGGCTCAGCGGTAACACTAGGAGACATTTCCCGGTAAGAGAGGCTACTATAGATAAACAACTAGATAGTCAGATCCCACACATACCAAGCATTTCAATCATACACACAATATGCTCGATATGTGCAAATACAACAAGGCATCACAACATGACTCTACGACACAAGTACTTTATTTAAGGCTCAGAGAGCCATACATAACATACACAAAGGTACGGGTCACACGACCCAACATTCAAGTCATACAGTCATACCAACTAGCAGCGGAAGTAACTCGTCTGAGTACAGACAACTAGTAAAATAAAAGAGGCTTGGAAAGCCTAGCTATACTACGTGGTCCTTCACAAGCTCAGAATCACTACCTGGGCCTTTAGCCTACTCATTGATGTCAACGTCTACGTAGAACCCATCAGAAGGGGTTGCAGCGTCTTCTGTAAAAATGTAAATTATAGCAACATGAGTACAAAGGTACTCAGCAAGACTTACATCAGATCCTACATACATGCATATTATCAAGAAGGGTTGGTGGAGTTGTTGCAGCAAGCCAGCTTTGACTCTTGGCTAGGCTAACCTACGAGACTCCAATTTGAAACGGTTTTGCGTACACGAGTCCACTATTCACCACTTCAATACACTACCGAGGATCCACCTCCGTCTTCCTACGGAAGAGCCATCCTCGGCACTCACACTTATCTTGAGGCTTTTAGTAGTTTCCATTTACTTGTCTATGAACTGTATAGGCAACCAAGTAGTCCTTTACCGCGGACGCGGCTATTCGAATAGATCATGATAACACTGCAGGGGTGTACTTCTTCATACACGCTCTCACCTCTTACCGTCGTTTACACGACATGTACTCGGCAACCTTCAAGCGGAGCCCAACGTGGGTGTCGGCCACGACCTACCTAATCACCTAAGCCTCCAGTCCAGGTTTATCGCCTATCCAGGTTCCATCCGCAGGGAGTCCGGCCGAGGTTTCCCATACGGCCCCGAACGATGTGAACAGGGTTCCCGAGATACCTAACGGGTATTCGGTACACCCGGCCACGTACCTACCGCATCACAGCCCACCCCTACGGTCAGTGCTGTCCACGGCCTCCAGTAGGCTACAAACACCAGAAACTACTTGCAACTCCTGGACGGAGAACTAGGGTGAATAAGAAGCCGAGAGGGTCCATTGGTTTCGGGCCCAATGCATGGTAGTAGCTGATTCTTAAATCACACATACAGATCTCAGTGCTTAAGGTCGGCTTCAATGAAACAACCCACCATGTACTCCTACATGGCCTCTCATCGATACCTTTCCCAAATCGTGTTCACCACACCACTCTCATTACCGACATAATCATTTCACTCTAGCCCATCACCCAGATGAACTAGACCTGACACGACTCTAAGCATAGCAGGCATAGCAAGGTAGGAACAACACATACATATGGCTCAATCAACTCCTACACATGCTAGTGGGTTTCATCTAGTTACTGTGGCAATGACAGGTCATGCAGAGGAAGTGGGTTCAACTACCGTAGCACACAGCAGTTTGAAACGCGTTGTCTTAATGCAGTAAAAGAGAGCAGGAGCGAGAACATGGGATTGTATCGATATGATCAAATGGTTGGTTGCTTGCCTGATGGTTCGATGCACTGATACGGTTCTTCGTTAGGGTAATCACGATACTCCTCGGAGGCAGATCCTGCCGCAAAGAACACCGGTACACAACCATCACCAAACAATGTGCAACAATATGATGTATGCATGAAACATAGTAATATGAGTGTGTTGGGCTAATGCAGCTAAGACCAGAAGGGTTTGAATCAATTTGAATCAAAGATTCAAATTTCAAACTCAAACATGGCCCTTTAAAGTGTTTTTCCTTGTTCTGCATTAAACATCAAGTTAACTTGTTTAATCATGCATGAAAATAGTACAGATGGATAGATTGGATTTTTCTGATCATTTTTCATATATAATTTGTCTGATTTGGAGTTACAGAATAAAAGTTATGAATTTTTGAAGTTTAAACTATATTCTGGAATTTCCTATATTAGATTAATTCCAGAAAAACAATTATTGCGTCAGCCTGACGTCAGTGTGACGTCAGCAGGTCAACGGAACACGTCCGGGTCAAACCTGACAGTGGGTCCCGCGTGTCAGTGTGATTAGTTTAATTAAAGTTTAAATAAAACTAAACCTGTTTAATTAACAGGGCTGGGCCCCACCTGTCATTGACTCAGGGGAGTCAACCAGGGCCCACCCGTGGTCAAACCCGGGTCGGCTGCACCGGCGTTTAGCCGCCGGCGAGCCCGACGCGGCGGCGGGAGTGGTTTTGGCTGTTTCGGCCACCAAATGGGTCGCGGAGACCACCGGAGTGGAGCTGAGGACGAGCCGCAGCTCTTGGTGGAGTCCGTTGGGGTCGGGGTGGCCGGAGTTGGCGCCG